>NW_025192397.1:0-3693 GCF_004010195.1 Chiloscyllium plagiosum
GGTGTCAGTGACTGTGGGGCTGGTTTATATCAGTCAATTTGAGTTTGGTGTCCGTGACTGTTGGGCTGATTTATATCAGACAGAGGGAGATTGGTGTCAGTGACTGTGGGGCTGGTTTATATCAGTCAGTGGGAGTTTGGTGTCAGTGTCTGTGGGGCTGGTTTATATCTGACAAGGGGAAATTGTTGTCAGTGCCTGTGGGGCTGGTTAATATCAGACAGGGGGAGATTGGTCTCTGTGTGTGTGGGGCTGGTTTATATCAGACAGGAGGAGATTGGTGTCAGTGACTGGGGGACTGGGTTAAATGAGACAGGGGGATATTGGTGACGGTGACTGTGGATTGGTTTATATCAGACAGGCAGAGATTGGTGTCAGTGACTGTGGGGCTGGTTTATATCAGACAGGGGGAGATTGGCGTCAGTGACTATGGGTCTGGTTTATATCAGAGAGGGAGAGATTGGTGTCTGTGACTGTGGGTTGGTTTATATCAGACAGGGGGAGATTGGTGTCAGTGTCTATTGGACTGGTTAATATCAGACAGGACGAGATTGGTGTCAGTGTCTGTGGAGCTGGGTTATATCAGACAGGCAGAGATTGGTGTCAGTGACTGTGGGGCTTATTTATATCAGACAAGGGGAGATTGGTGTCAGTGACTGGGTCTGTTTATATCAGACAGGCAGAGATTGGTGTCAGTGTCTGTGGGGCTGGTTTACATCAGACAGGGGGAGATTGGTATCAGTGACTGTGGGTCTGGTTTATATCAGACAGGGGGAGATTGGTGTCAGTGACTGTGGGTCTGGTTTATATCAGACAGGGGGAGAGTGGTGTCAGTGACTGTGGGGCTGGTTTATATCAGACAGGGGGAGATTGGTGTCAGTGACTGTTAGGCTGGTTTATATCGTGCCGGTGAATATTGGTGTCTGTGTGTGTGGGGCTGTTTTATATCAGACAGGAGGAGATTGGTGTCAGTGACTGTGGGACTGGGTTTTTTCAGTCAGGTGGAGATTGGTGTCAGTGTCTGTGCGGCTGGGTTATATCAGACAAGGGGAGCTTGGTGACAGTGACTGTGGGTTGGTTTATATCAGACAGGCAGATATTGGTGTCAGTGACTGTGGGGCTGGTTTATATCAGACAGGAGGAGATTGGTGTCAGTGTCTGTGGGGCTGGTTTATATCAGAGAGGGGGAGATTGGTGCCAGTGACGGTGGGCTGGTTTATATCAGACAGGGGGAGATTGGTGTCAGTGACTGTGGGACTGGTTTATATCAGACAGGGGGAGATTGGTGTCAGTGTCTGTGGGGCTGGATTATATCAGACACGGGGAGATTGGTGTCAGTGACTGTGGGTTGGTTTAGATCAGACAAGGGAGATTGGTGTCAGTGACTGTGGGGCTGGTTTATATCAGACAAGAGGAGATTTGTGTCAGAGTCTGTGAGGCTGGTTTATATCAGACAGGGGGAGATTGGTGACAGAGACTGTGGGTCTGGTTTACATCAGACAGGGGGAGATTGTTGTCAGTGTCTGTGGGGCTGGTTTATATCATACAGGAAAGATTGTTGTCAGTGACCGTGGGGCTGGTTTATATCAGACAGGGGGAGAATGGTGTCAGTGTCTGTGGGGCTGGTTTATATCAGGCAAGGGGAGATTGGTGACAGTGACTGTGGGGCTGGTGTCTATCAGACAGGAGAAGATTGGTGTTAGTGACTGTGGTGCTGGATTATATCAGACAGGGGGAGATTGGTGTCAAGAATTGTGGGGCTGGTTTATATCGGAACGGTGAAGGTTGGTGTCAGTGTGTGTGGGGCTGGTTTATATCAGACATTAGGAGATTGGTGACAGTGACTGTGGGGCAGGTTTACATCAGACCGGGGGAGATCGGTGTCAGTGTCTGTGGAGCTGGTTTATATCAGACAGGCAAGTATTGGTGTCAGTGTCTGTGTTGCTGGTTTGTAAAAGACAAGGGGAGATTGGTGTCAATGACTGTGGGGCTGGTTTATATCAGACAGTGGGAGATTGGTGTCAGTGACTGTGGGGCTGGTTGATATCAGACCGGGAGCGATTGGTGTCAGTGACTGTGGGGCTGGTTTATATCAGACAAGAGGAGATTGGTGTCAGGGACTGTGGTGATGGTTTATATAATAGGGGGACATTTGTGTCAGTGACTGTGGGGCTGGTTTATATCAGACAGTGGGAGATTGGTGTCAGTGACTGTGGGGCTGGTTTATATCAGACAGGGGGAGTTTGGTGTCAGAGACTGTGGGGCTGGTTTATGTCAGACGGGGGAGATTGGTGTCAGAGACTTTGGGGCTGGTTTACATCAGACAGGGGGAGTTTGGTGTGAGTGACTGTGGGACTGGTTTATATCAGACAGGAGGAAATTGGTGTCAGTGACTAAGGGGCTGGATTATATCAGATAAGAGGAAATTGGTGTCAGTGACTGTGGGCTGGTTTACATCAGACAGGGGGAGTTTGGTGTCAGTGACTGTGGGGCTGATTTATATCAGACAGAGGGAGATTGATTTCAGTGACTGTGGGGCTGGTTTATATCAGACCGGGGGAATTTGGTGTCAGTCACTTTGGGCTGGTTTATATCAGACAGGAGGAAATTGGTGTCAGTGACTGTGGACTGGTTTATATCAGACAGGGGTAGATTGGTGTCAGTAACTGTGGTGTTGGTTTATATCAACACGACCTCTGTTTTTCCAGCACCACTATAATCTAGACTCTAGTTCCAGGGGTTGGTTTATAACAGACAAGGGGAGATTGGTGTCAGTGTCTGTGGGGCTGGTTTAAATCAGACAGCGGAGATTGGTGTCAGTGTCTGTGGGGCTGGTTTATATCAGACAGGGGGAGAATCGTGTGTGTCTGTGGGGCTGGTTTAAATCAGACAGGGGGAGATGGATGACAGTGTCTGAGAGGTTGGTTTATATCAGACAAGGGGAGATTGGTGTCAGTGTCTGTGGGGCTGGTTTATATCAGACAGGAGGAGATTGGTGTCTGTGTCTGTGGAGATGGTTTATATCAGAGGGGGGAAATTGGTGTCAGTGACTGTAGGGTAGGTTTATATCAGTCTGGGGGAGATTGGTGACAGTGTCTGAGGGGTTGGTTTACATCAGACAAGGGGAGATTGGTGTCAGTGTGTGTGTGGCTGGTTTATATCATGCAGGGGGAGATTGGTGTCAGTGTCTGAGGGGCTTTGGTATATCAGACAAGGGTAGATCGGAGACAATGACTGTGGGTTGGTTTATATCAGACAGGCAGAGATTGGTGTCAGTGAATGTGGGCCTGGTTTATATCAGACTGGAGGAGATTGGTATCAGTGTCTGTGGGGCTGGTTTATATCAGACAGGGTGAGATTGGTGTCAGTGACTGTGGGTCTGGTTTATATCAGACAAGGGAGAGATTGGTGTCAGTGCCTGTGGGGCTGGTTTATATCAGACAGGGGGAAATTGGTGTCAGTGCCTGGAGGCCTGGTTTATATCAGACAAGGGGAGATTGGTGTCAGTGACTGTTGGTTGGTTTTTATCAGACATGGGGAGATTGGTGTCAGGGACTGTGGGGATGGTTTATTTCAGACAGGAGGGGATTGGTGTCATTGACTGTGGGTCTGGTTTATGTCAGACAGGGAGATTGGTGTCTGTGACGGTGGGGATGGTTTATGTCAGACAGGAGGAGATTGGTGTCAGTGACTGTG
>NW_025192398.1:0-3693 GCF_004010195.1 Chiloscyllium plagiosum
GGTGGGAATCAAACCTGGGTCCCTGGGGCTGTGAGGCAGCAGTACTAACCAGTGAGCCACCATAGCACCCAAGGATTGCTTTTCTTTACCGAGAAAGTGAAATAGAAGGACAAAGTAAAGAGAAAAAGAAATCAGAGGAAAAAAGAAAGCGAGAAAACAGAAAAAAGATGAGTGAGAAAGAGAAAGAAAAAAGGAACATAGAGAAATGTGGGAACAAAGGAAACATGATAAAAGAGTGAGAGTAAGAGAAGAGGAAGAAAGAAATAGCATGTGAGGGAAGGTTAGGGCAAAATAAAAACAGCCAGCAGCCCTGCTCATTCTGAAACAATAGTTCCTGAAAATTCACAAACTCATTAACCATTTAAATAGGCAAAGGCATCAGGTTAGATGGGAAAACCCACCAAAGACAGATACTGACAAATAAATTCCTCTTTCAAGATACTTATATCAAAGGTTTTGTGCACATTCTCTGACATAGAATTATCCCATCTGAAAGAGAACAATTGCTCAGGTCTTTCAACTCTGATTAGCATATACCTGGCTTTATATAATTTTGAAAAAAAGTTGTTCTACATTCCAATAAGCTGAAGGTTTGACTGCAAAAGGCATATTTTCTTTGCACCGAAGTTGTGATTTCCTGTTAGTTAATTATTCTCCATTTGACTTGTCTTCTTTCAAACCAAATAAAACATTAAAAAGAGGCCATCTGTTTCCTGTTGTTTAACTGGAGCACCTTTTTACAAAAAAAAGTTAAGAACTCAGGCAGAAATCAATTTTTCATATTCTACAGCATGTTATTAAACACCAATTGTTTTAAATTCTCAAATTATTTCCCTGTGCCACTGATGTAACATAAGAAATCATTGTATTAAGAGGGAAGTCAGAGAGACCATATACTATTTATCACAGCAACAATTTTTTTCAACTTTTCTTGTCTGATGGAAGCACATGTATTGAAGTGCAGGAATTGAAAAAAATCTGCACTAATTGCAAACATTTGTTATGACCTGACCAGACAGTTTAAATTATTTTATGGAAAACAGATCAATTGGGAAACCTAGTGGCAGGAAATGGTCAAGGGCTATTTTAAATGTCAACTCAAATGAAAGATTGCCTGAAGAAGCAACCTCCCCCACCACACTTATTGGTTTTTGAAAAGAAAACATCTGGTAGAAATATGGGCCGTGGGTTCTCCATGAACATATTTGCATCTCATCACCACTTTGTGAAGATATAAGGTTAAGACAAAGATCTGAGGTAAACTTGAAAGGAGGTGACACTTTACAGGCATTGGTTTCAACTGCTAAAGGTAATTTCTCCTTTCAAGCAAACAAACAGACAAGACCAATGAAACACTTCTTGACAATTAGTGACTGCTGACAAAATTTGGGGCATTTATGGTGTTGAAATCTGTAGTTTCAAAGAACAGAGATGCTCATTTGAGAGAAAGTTTAAGAAAAAAAGATATTCTGCAGACTTTCATGTGCTAAATTTAATGAATTGTAAAGGGAGCAAGCTATAATAATGTGAAGAATTCCAGATTCGATATTGAAATGTGGAATCAACACAATTTTTCTATTCACTTCATGTTAATAACAGAACTCACCTAGTATTGTAAGGTTAAATGGTATTTACCAGATAGCCTTAATGTATTTCTGCTGATTAACTTTGTGGAAGTTGAGGAGTCAGGGAGCAGAGAAGATAAGCAAGATTACCTTTGGGTCAAGGTGGCCTTAAGTTGATACAGTTGACAACTGGAACTCAAAGTCAATTCAACGCTCTGTGATAGATTCAGTAACAAGACATGAAATCAGGCAAGTCCAGAATATTCTATTAATGATTTATCAGCTTAGTCTGGTACAAATACATGGATTTGGATGTTAGCAGTTGCATTTTAATGCTGACATATATTTTGAGATTCCAAAATAATCAAGGCCATCAACCTGAACTCATGCTTATAACACTGAATGGCCAGAAATCCAACTACAGGATTTGGACATGTATCCCAGTACCTTATTGACCGTGCACTTTAATTTCTGATGTTGAACAAAATACAAATTAGCTAGCAAATTTTCTAATGCAGCTGATAAAACGTGCTTCTTGATAAGTTTCTGAAGAATTAATCGATCACGGAAAATATCAAATTCCGATAATAACCCCTAAACATGTTATAAATATGAATGGAAAACCAGTACGTTTCCTTTTGCAATTGCGCACCATACATTAAAGATTCTGAAAATTATCAACAAACCTATTTGTACTGAAATAACTCAGTGCAAAGTACAAATAACAAGAACATTATATATACTGACTACAGATAACAAAAAAACAGTAGGAGTAGGCCAAGGTCAATAGTACATAAGACATAGGAGCAGAAATAGGCCATTCAGCTCATTTAAGTCTGCTCTGCTGTTCAATGAGATCTTGGCTGATCTGATATTATTCAACTTGAATTTTCTGTGTTATCCCCCAAAACATTATTCCCTTACTTATTAAAAATGTCTATCTCTGTCCTAAATAAATGTAATGACAGCCACGATTACTCTGCAGTAATCACTACACTCTGTGGGGGGAAAAAATCCTCACCTGAAAGGGTGACTCCTTACTCTGAGATTATGTCTTCTGGTCCTAGACTCTCATGCAGAGGAAACAGCCTCTCCTCATCTAACCTGTCAAAACCCCTAAGAATCGTGTATGTTTCAATAAGGTTGCCTTTCTTTCTAAATTCCAATGAGTGCAGCCAAACCTACTCAAACTCACGTCATAAAGAAAATCCCTCCATGCCCAGGACATATTTTTCATTACAAAAAGGGAACTAAAACTGTTCCAGTATTTCAGCTGGGCCCACCTAGTGTCTTGTATAGTTTTAACAAGAGCTCCCTATTTTTATATTCCATTTCCTTTGAAATAAATGCTAACATCCCATTTGCTTTCTCTATTACCTGCTGATCTTGGATGTTATCTTTTTATGATTCCTTCACAAGGATTCCCAAGTTCTACCAGGATGTGGCTTTCAACATTCTCCGTTTAAATAATATTTAACTCCTCTACTTTTGCTGAAAAAGTGCACAATCTCACATATTCCATCTGCCAATTCACTTGTCTATGTCCCTTTATGAACACTATGTGCCATTTAGTATGGCTAATTCACATCCAGTAAGTTTATGTCCATTGATTTCTTGCAGTTAGCTGGTTCGACCAAATTTCCTTTTGCAAGAACTAGGATGCAATTTAAGCTGCAGCAACCTAATTCATGAAGACTGGGAATTAGTTCAGCTCTCTGGTGAATCACACGATTCTTTCTGGAACTCAGATTTTGATAGACGTCAAGAGTACAGTCAGGTTGGAAGTAAGCCTGGAGCTACATTGTTGCTTAGTGTGTCAAGGTTGAAAGTAGACTGAGGAAAGATTGCAAAGTTGTTCAATTGAAGTTATTCAATAACCATGAGTTTCAGCCACATAGCTGGGACTGAAGAGTGAGTCCCTTTAGTTATCAGGATGTCTTTTATATACCTGCTTGAGTACTACTAAATACACTGCAAATTGGAGGAACAACATCTCGTCTTCTGCCTGGGCGGCCTACAGCCCAGAGGACTCAACATTGAGTTCTCCAATTTCGAAGAGCCTCCCTTCCCATCCCCCAACACCCTTCCCAGCTCCTCCCCCTCCCTCCCATTCCTTCCAGCCACCAAC
>NW_025192399.1:0-3693 GCF_004010195.1 Chiloscyllium plagiosum
CGGCCATCCCTCAGCACTGATCCACCGACAGTGTGGCACTCCCTCAGTACTGACCCTCCGACAGTGTGGCCCTCCCTCAGCACTGACCCTCCGACAGTGCGGCACTCCCTCAGTACTGACCCTCCGACAGTGCGGCACCCCATCAGTACTGACCCTCCGACAGTGCAGCACTCCCTCAGCACTGACCCTCCGACAGTGCGGCCCTCCCTCAGCACTGACCCTCCGACAGTGCGGCGATCCCACAGCACTGACCCATCGACAGTGCGGCCCTCCCACAGCACTGACCCTCCGACAGTGCGGCATTCCCTCAGCACAGACCCTCCGACAGTGCGGACCTCCCTCAGTACTGACCCTCCGACAGTGCAGCACTCCCTCAGCACTGACCCTCCGACAGTGCGGCATTCCCTCAGTACTGACCCTCCGACAGTGCGGCCCTCCCTCGGCACTGACCCACCCACAGTGCGCACTGTCCTGTGGCCAAACACTTCAACTCCTCCTCCCACTCCGCCAACGGCATGCACGTCCTGGGCCTCCTCGACTGCCAAATGCTCTCCAACTGAAGCCTGGAGGAAGAACGCCTCATCTTCTGCCTTGGGACCCTCCAACCACACAGGATCAATAAGGACTTCACCAGTTTCCTCATCTCCCCTCCCCCCCCCCATCTCATCCCAGATCCAATCTTCCAATTCAACACTGCCACCTTGACCTGTCCATCTTCCTGGTAAAAACAATGACCGCAGATGCTGGAAACCAGATTCTGAATTAGTGGTGCTGGAAGAGCACAGCAGTTCAGGCAGCATCCGAGGAGCAGCGAAATAGACGTTTCGGGCAAAAGCCCTTCATCTTTTGCCCGAAACGTCGATTTCGAAGCTCCTTGGATGCTGCCTGAACTGCTGTGCTCTTCCAGTACCACCAATCCAGAACCTGTCCATCTTCCTCTCCATCTATCCGCCCCCATGCTCCCTCTCCGACCTATCATGTTCATCACCCCCCTTTATCTACCTATCGCCTTCCTCGCCACCTTCCCTCCCAGCCCCACTCCCTTCCCATTTATCTCTCAGCCCCCTTCATTCCTGATGGAGGGCTTATGCTCGAAACGTTGATTCTCCTTGGATGCTGCCTGACCCGGCAGTGCTTTTTCAGCACCACACTCTTCGACTCTGATCTCCAGCATCCGCAGTCCTCACCTTCTCCTCACAATCTAGATTTGTTCAACATATTATTTCAGTTGCATGACACTGTAAACTTTTACTGCAATCTCTGTGTCCTATGTCCCTGCTCCACAGCTACCTGAGGAAGTGGCAGCGCTCCGATAGCTAGTGCTTCCAAATAACCTGGTGCTGTGTGATTTTTTTTTAACGTTCTTAAACTGGAAAGGGCAGAGAAACGATTTACAAACAAGGATGTTAGCGAGACTGGAGGATTTGGGTTCGAAGGCATGGCTGGGGCTATTTTCCCCTGGAACATCAGATGTTGAGAGGTGACCTTCTAGAGATTTATAAATCATGAGGGGGGGATAGATACGGTCTTTTCCCTCGGGTATCACAGAATGTCTACAGTACCATTAAGTCCACACTGCCCCTCTGAACAGCATCCCACCCAGACCAACTGGCCATGCCCTGTATTTCCCATGGCAACGTCCACCTAGCTTTCACATCCCTGGACACTACGGGACAATTTAACACGGCCAATCCGCCTATCCTGCACATCTTTGAAATGTGGGAAGTTAAAGATCACACAACACCAGGTTATAGTCCAACAGGTTTAATTGGAAGCACACTAGCTTTCGGAGCGACGCTCCTTCATCAGGTGATTGTCAGGAAGCTAGTGTGCTTCCAATTAAACCTGTTGGACTATAACCTGGTGTTGTGTGATTTTTAACTTTGCACACCCCAGTCCAACACCGGCATCTCCAAATCTTGAAATGTGGGAGGACACTGGAGCAAACCCGCACTGACACTGGGGAAACATGCAAACTCCATGCAGGCAACCTTTTAAGGCTGGAATTGAACCCAGGTCCCTGGTGCTGTGACTCATTAGTGCTAACCACTGAGCCACCAGACACAGAAGGGCAAACTTCGAGGGTAGAGGGGCAAACGTTCCACGCAGAGGGTGATTCATGTATGGAACGAGCTGCCGGAGGAGATGATAGAGGCTGGTCCAATCACAACAATTCTAAGACATTTGGGCAGACACATGGATAAGAAAGGTTTAGAGAGCAATGAGCCAAAAAGGTTTGGTTCAGGTCAGGAAGCCTGGTTTGGCGTGGACAAGTTGGACCATTTGGTCCGCTTCCATGCTGTATGACTCCACAAAACACCAGAACCATGAAGCAGATGTGCAACGCCAACTTCTCCATCGAGGGGTAATGTCGCCTCTGGACACGATCCAGAGGCGACATTACCCCTCGATGGAGAAGTTGGCATTTGAACCTGAGGCTCCTCATTCAGAGGGAGGGACACTACCATTGCACCACAAGAGCCCTAGAGTAGGATTACCAATGAGGCGAAAGTGATTACTGCAGATGCTGGAGATCAGAGTCAAGATGGGAGGTATTGGAAAAGCGCAGCAGGTCAGGCGGCATCTGAGGAGCAGGAAAATCGACGTTTCGGGCAAAAGCCCTTCATCAGGAGAAACGTCGATTTTCCTGCTCCTCGGTTGCTGCCTGACCTGAGCTGTGCCTTTCCAGCGCCACTCTCATCTTGACTAGGATTGCCAATGGCAGATTCTGGTGAGGAAACGCGGGTGGGTGCTTGAGTGGACACCAATGGGGGCTATTGGGGCCGAATCGGTAAGCCATGGGTGGCGCATAATCCGGTCACCAAAACCTCAATGGCAACCCAGCAGGACTTCCTTTTTGGTGGGTTGGACGTGTTGGGTGGGAGAGGTAACACCTTTGACTGGGTGGGGCAGATGGTAGTGGGTTGAGATGGAAATGTGTTGCTGGAAAAGCGCAGCAGGTCAGGCAGCATCTAGGGAACAGGAGAATCGACGTTTCGGGCATTAGCCCTTCTTCAGGAATCGTCAACGTCGGCGGCGGCGGCAGGTATTGCAGCGGGCGATGTAGCGGCCGCGTGCGTAATGGCGCCAGACTGATTTCGGAGGCCGATGGAAGATTCTGGAACAGTTGAGGAATCCGGAGTAGTGGGTGCCCTAAGTGTTCAATCTCCAGGGTGTCTGTCATTGGGGCTTGGCAACCCAAATTTCTCAGCTCTAAGTGTCAGAGCAAAATAACGTGGCTTGGCATGGACTAGGCAGAATAACAAATCGGGAGAGTTGGCCATTCTTTCTCTGGTTGACCTATTGACCTGTAGTTGAAGGCAACACAAAATGGCGCCGGCTCCTGGTCTCTTGCCCACTTTTCCCGCTCGCCAGGCGGAGTCACGTGATCGCCCGCCCGCTCGCGCCGGCTCCTGGCCTCTGGCCCACGTTTCCCGCTCGCTCGGCGGAGTCACGTGTGCAACCGCCCGTTCTGGCCGTTGGCCGTTCGAACCGGCCAATGGGTGAGCGGGGAACCCGCCGCTGCCCGCCCACCCGGCAGGCGCGGCCAATAGCGAGGGGCGGAGGCGGGAGAGACCAGCGCCGATTGGTGGGGTGTGGGGTGATGGGCGGGGAAACGTGGAGGGCGAACCAATCAGGGGCTGCCTCCCGACCTCGCGAGTTGTGATTGGTCCGGAGTTAAGCTGGGGGTGG
>NW_025192400.1:0-3693 GCF_004010195.1 Chiloscyllium plagiosum
AATGGAAAAGCTGGAAGTCATCAAACCATTGTCTCTACATAGGGTAGTTCTTAAAACAAACAAGTCAGGAGAAGTTTCCTGTGTCGATGCTCCCTCACAGTAACATCATTAATTCGATGCTCTTGCTTTGCAAACTGCAAGTAAATTCATCAAAAGCCATTTTTTGTAAACTGTGTTAATTTTTTTCTACACTTCCCTTAATTCAGAGTAATATTTTCCAAATTTATTCCATAGTTCAGAAGTAAATAAAATAAAATGAGATGGTTTCCCATTCAGAAGGGAAACCTGCCATTCTAATCTGACCTCCAGATTTCTCCACACACATGCAGGAAAGTGGTTGAGTCTTAACTGCCTATGGTGGTGTACAACTCATTTGAAACACACAATCCAAATGGAAGGCAGCAAATAGAGCCAAAATGAGTTCATTACAATCTTCTCAGCGCAATTGGAAAATGTCCACATTATAGAGGAGGAGGTGCTGGATACTTTGGAACGCATAAAAGTGAATAAATCCACAGGACCTGATCAGGTGTACCCATGAGCTCTGTGGGAAGCGCAGGAAATGATTGCTGGGCCCCTTGCTGAGCTATTTGTATCATCAATAGTCACAGATGAGGTGCTGGAAGACTGGAGGTTGACTAACATGGTTGCACTATTTAGGAAAGTGATAAGGATAAGCCAGGGAACTAAAGACTGGCTAGCCTGTCATTAGTGGTGGGCAAGTTGTTGGAGGGAATCTTGAGGGACAGGATTTGCATGTATTTGGAAAGGTAAGGACTGACTAGGGATAGTCAGCATGACTTTGTGCGTGGGAAATCATGTCTCATGAATTGATTGAGTTTTTTGAAGAAAAACAAAGAGGATTAATGAGGGCAGAATAGTAGACATGATTTATATGGACTTCAGTAAGGCATTTGACAAAGTTCCTCATGGGACACTGGTTGGTACGATTAGATCTCATGGAATACAGGGAGAACTAGCCATTTGGATACAGAACTGGCTTGAAAGTTGAAGAGAGAGGATGGTGATGGAGGGTTGCTTTTCAGACTGGAGGCCTGTGACAGTGGTGTGCCACAAGGACTATTTCTGTGATTTATATAAATGATTTTGATGTGAACACAGGAGCTAGAATTTGTAAGTTTGTAAATGACACCAAAATTATAGGTGCAGTGGATAGCGAAGAAGGTTACCACAGAGTACAGTGGGATCTTGATCAGATGGACCAATGGGCAGACGGAGTGGTAGACGGAATTTAATTTAGATATATGCAAGGCGCTGCATTTTGGAAAAGCAAATCAGAACAGGACTTATACACTTACTGGTAAGGTCCTGGGGAGTGGTGCTGAACAATGAAACTTTGGAATGCAGTTTCATAGCTCCTTGAAAGTAGAGTCACAGCTAGATAGAATAGTGAAGAACCTGTTTGGTATACTTTCATTTATTGGTCAGAGCATTGAGTAAAAGAGTTGGGAGGTCATGTTGCATCTGTGCAGTAAATTGGTTAGGACAACTTTGGAATATTGTATACAGTTCTAATCTCATTCATATCAGAAGGATGTTGTGAAACTTGAAAGGGTTCAGAAAAGACTTATGTGGATGTGGCCAAGATTGGAGGGTTTGAGCTAAAGGGAGAGGCTGAACAAGCTGGAACTGTTTTCCCTGGAGCCTCGGAGGCTGAGGGTTGACCTTAGAGGGTTTTATAAAATCATGAGGGACATGGAGAGGATAAATAGACAAGGTCTTTACCTCAGGGTGGGGGAGTCCAGAACTTGAGGGCATAGGTTTAGGGTGAGAGGGGAAAGATGTGATAGGGACCGAAGAGACAACTCTTTCCTCGCAGAGGGTGGTGTATGTATGGAATGAGCAGCCAGAGGAAGTGGTGGAGGCTGGCCCAATGCAACAGTTAAAAGGGATCTGGATGGGTATATGAATAGGAAGGGTTTAGAGAGATATGGGCGAAGTGCTAGCAAATGGGACTGGATTAGGTTAGGATATCTGTTTGGCATGGACGAGTTGGGCTGTTTCTGTGCTGTACATCATTCAATGACTGTATAATTAGGAATGGCAATATTAAAAGGTTATGCTCGTAAAAACTACACCCAGTAATGGATTAAAAAGGGTCTGTGGCATATGTCCCAAGGATTCCCTGCTCTTTCCTCATGTACCTGCAGAAGTAAAATGCATGCCCTGGAACATCTGTGAGAATGCGATCTTGGCAGTTCCGCAGAGAAAAGATTCCCGAAAGTATTCCACCTTCTGGGCATCAGTGCGGTAACATCCGATTGGAAGAATTGTTCCGACGATAAATACCGTCATGTGTGACTCCACTATTGTTGTTGCTACGTGCGGGATTCCGCTTCTGCATTAATTCCGAAACACCTACGTCTCAGACCTACGTCTAACCAAAGCTACTGTACGGTTTCCAATGGCACGGGAGACAACCATCATACCTCGGGGTCCGGAACCCCCTCTATTTCCTGCGCTATAAGATACAGTGCGCTTGCGCGGCGCTGCATTCGCGCAGGACCTTGCCTGTTTGTCCCTGTCGAGCTGATTGGTGACTGGAGCGGGAGGCTTCGGAAACTTTGTGGAGACCACAAAGTCTGCAGAATGAGTCGCCCCGGGCCTGCATTCTTTTTAACAATTCCTGCCGGGAAGGTTCCCATGAGGGAACAGCCGTCATTCTGGGGCAGAGAAAGACGGATGGTTCATGTTCCCGAAGTGGAAGGGAGGACTTTGTGTGTAATAGAACGAAGAGCAATATCACACAGGAATAGTCCCTTCAGTCCTCCAAGACTGCGCCGACACATTTTGCCCTTGCATCCCAAAACTGCCTTCACTTGTTGGATCAGTATCACTCTATTACCTCCTGTTCATGTATTTGTCCAGGTGTTTCTTGAAATCTGCAGTTGTGTCTGTTTCCATCACCTCGTCTGGCATCGCGTTCCAAGCAATCACCAAACTTTGTGTGAAAAGCGTGCCTCACACATCTCTTTTAAATCTTCCACCCTAGCCCACTCTGCACCTTGATCCTGTGTCCCCTAGTAATTGACCCTACACCCTGTGAAAAAGCCTATACTAACATTATGTGCATCTTTTTGAGGTCCCTTTGAGAGCTGGCTTTGCACACAACCCATCACATTTCATCAACAAAAACAAGAGTTGCTGGAAACGCTCAGCTCGTCTGGCAGCATTTGTGAAGAGAAATCAGAGTTAACATTTTCGAAAACATTAACTTTGATTTCTCTACTCAGATGCTGGCAGACCTGCTGACCTTTTCCATCAAATTCTATTTTTGTGTCTGATTTATAGCATTCTCAGTTTTTTTTATTTGTATTCTCTTGCATGTTGTGCTTTCCTCTCCCAAAGCATTAATCAGTGTGTTGTCAATCAGTGTTTCTTCATTCTGGAGCAGATAAAGTATTAATTTTATGATAATGAAGACAAATCTCCATCACTTTATAGCTGGCAAGAGAAATTACATGCAGGACCCGTAGATGATCTTAAATCTCGCAGATTGTCAGTGTTGCTGAGTTCTTTCTTTCCACCTTCCTTCGATCCCGGAATGAAGAAGAGAAGGATCCAGTCATTGAAATTGTGGGTGAAAGTGTGGAGATTGAGCATGTTGTCCGGACTATAAAATGGCCTGTCCATTCTCAGAGTCCAGGAAAATGCCAATATTTCGAGGTTTAA
>NW_025192401.1:0-1711 GCF_004010195.1 Chiloscyllium plagiosum
GACGTACATAATAAAATCAAATGGAGTGAACATAGTGTCATAAAGGGAAATCATACCTTCAAATTGATTGTGGCACAGTGGCTCAGTGGTTAGCACTGCTGCCTCACAGCACCAGGGACCCGGGTTCGATTACAGCCTCGGGTGACTGTGTGGAGTTTGCACATTCTCCCCGTGGGTTTCCTCCGGGTGCTCCGGTTTCCCTCCCACAGTCCAAAGATGTGCAGGTGAGGTGAATTGGCCATACTAAATTGCTCATAGTGTTCAGGGATGTGTAGGTTAGGTGCATTAGTTAGGGGTAAATTTAGAATAGGGGAATGGGTCTGGGTGGGTTACTCTTCAGAGGGTCAGTATGGTCTTGTTGGGCCAAAGGGCCTGTTTCCATCTGAAGGGAATCTGATTCTATGAGTAATGGCAGATGGAATTTAATCCTGATAAGTATGAGGTGATACATTTTGGGAGGTCTGATAAGGGAAGGATATACACAATGAATGGTAGATCTTCAGGGAGTACTGAGGAACAAAAGGGACCTTAGTGTACAAGTTCATCGATCCCTGAAGGGGACCTGTCAGCACAGTGGGACAGGTGGTGAAGGCAGCAGATTGGATGCTTACCTTCATTAGCTGGGGAGTAGCATATAGTAGCAAGGAAATAATTACAAAATAAAGATTGGTTAACCCAAAGATGGAGTACTGTGCACAGTTCTGGTCACCACACTATCAGAAGGATGTGATTGTACTGCAGAGGGTGTGGAGGGGATTCACCAGAATGTGGCCTGGTATGGAAAGTCTCAGTTATGAGGAGAGATTGGACAGGCTGGGTTTGGTTTCCCTGGAGCAGAGGAGGCTGAGTGGGAATCTGATTGAGGGAGACAGAATTCTGAGAGGCATACGTTGAGGAGATTGTGAGAATCTCTTGCCCATGGCAGATTGGGCTGAGACCAGAGACTGGATGTTTAAGGTGAGGAGGGAAGTGGTTTAGAGATTGGAGAGAATGTTTCTCCTCTGGAAGGTGGGAGAAATATATGGAAGGCGCTGCCTGAGCGCGTGGTAGAGGCAGGTACATTCAACATTGAAGAAGCAGCTGGATGAGTCCTTCACATGCTTATGAACCAAGTGCAGGTAAATGGGATTAGTGCAGTTTGTTGGTCAGCATGGACATTGTGGGCCGAAGGGCCGGTTTCTATGTTGAATGACTCAGTAGTTAGAGTATAGAATTCCCTGCCTGAAAATGTGGTGGCAGGTTCATACAAGGTGTTCAGGAGGGTATTGGGTGATCATTTGGATTAAAAACATATGCAAGGGTATGGGCAAAAGGCAGGAGGTTGGCCTTTGGCAACAATGCTGAATTGAAGAGCAGGTATCAGAGCCAATGGCTTCCTTCCATACCATAAGGATTCTCAGTCTCCATGTTAATAACTCCACTGAAATGATCATCACGGTTTTAATGGAGAAATAATGTTGAAAATGTAATTATTTTTCCCTTCTGTCTTCTCTTTCAGAAAATATTCTACATTCTGATTTGTGTTGTGGTCCTATTGGTCATCATTGCCATTATCATAGGAGTGACCGTCCCATCGTAGCGACCACCCCCAATGGAGCCATTCACCAGGAAGACTTACTAACAGGTCCTGCATTGCTGAATCAGGCTAATCATGCAGCTGAGCCTTCTAATATCACTCTCCCTCCCCCCCCCCCCCCCCATCCTCTCATAT
>NW_025192401.1:2207-3694 GCF_004010195.1 Chiloscyllium plagiosum
CTCCTATCACTCTCCCTCTGGGATGATGCCAGTGTAGCAACAGTAAACAGCTATTGCCTACAGACTGCGTCTGACCAAAGCATTTACTGCCATTAATTGACCAGTTGTACAGTTCTTGACCATTTTTATATCATTGAAATGTTTACTTTTTTTTTTAAATGTAAAGATTTGCTGTTTACAATATAAAGGTTGTGTTGATTGACGATGGTGACCATGTGGCTGCCATATAAGGAAAGCAAGCATCATCTTATTGACTAATGGGTAAAAGCTCGCTGCTTTCTCCATCACTCCACCTGGTGGTCAACAGGTGCTGACACTCCAGCGGTCAGTGCCTCTCTCTCTCTCTGTCTCTGTCTCTCTCACTCATTCTGTCTCTGTCTCTCTCTCTCTCTCCCCACCCCCTGTGCTCGCACACATATTTTTATAAGAAGCATTAAGTTGTCACCTCTCTTCCCTCCTCTCTCTCTACCTTCCTGCTCACACACATGGTTTTATAAGAAGCATTAAGTTGTCATCTCTCTCTTCTCTCTCTCTCTCTCTCTCTCTCTCTCTGTCATGCTCATACACATGTATTTTTATAAGAAGCATTAAGTTGTCAATTAGAATGTTGCCAATGCATTGATAATAACTGGAAGTGACGGTCTGGAAGGGCTGACTGGATACCAGAAGCCTCACTTCCTGTTTAATGTAAGGGAGGACCACACGAGAGGTGCTCTACTGTAATGTGTTCACGTTGGACTTTAATGGTTAAAGGGGCGTACACCCACATTCCACAACAATACTTCATCAGGCAGGGGAAACAGAGGGTTAAACCTCAGGATTAAAGCGTGCACTGCCTCCCAGAACAATGAGGCTTGTTCGCAGTTTTAGAAAGTTAAAAATCTACACTTTAGCAAACTTGCATTTAATAATTGTACTTTAAATCCTGCTTCAGCTTATGTTTACACGTTTTGAAAAAGCTAAAAGCCATGATGACCGTGTGTGTGTGTAGTTACAGGTGTCGTACACATTATCGTTAGGCTAGGTGAATGGATGGCATTGATAGTTTTGTACCTGTATGTATCCTTTAATACATTCTGCTAATATGGACACTAAATGTTTAGTGTGTGACCGAGAGTGAGTGTGACCGTGTGTGTGTACACCTAGAGAAATAAAGACAAGCCAAGCAGACAGGTTTGAAGTGGCAACTGTATATTTCTGATTAAAACAAAACTCAAAATAAATTAGGGATTGTTTTGAATAGTCTTGCAAATACAAAATTATTGATTTGCTAATCACTTACTGTGTATCTTCATGTGTAACCTGAGCACAACATTCAATATGAGATTATTGTAGCCGTGTACAATGTTTGATGTGGTCTCTGAGATATTGCCTAATGTGTTATTTACGTTATCACTGTTTATGGTCAGTTTTCCCATTGTTATGCTTTTTTAACATACATTTTCAAGAGTTACGTAATCTCTTCTGAAATGCAATATCCTTTTTCT
>NW_025192402.1:0-1892 GCF_004010195.1 Chiloscyllium plagiosum
CACAAATTTCACTATTTAAAGAAAATAATGTCAGTTTATTTTTTTAATTCTAAAAGTGAATAGTAACCAACAACTGTTCACAACTCTGAGCTCCCCTTTCTCATATCTGTTTATTACCTGCCTCCAACTGTATAACAATATACTGTTCCAGTAAGACACTTATTAAAATTACATCAACTTAATTTCAAAACCACACAACAGCTGTCGTCATCAGTGTCTTTCTTCTTCTGGATAAAGATCTCCCTGGGTCATCATCTTTCTTTATCCTTTGATCATGCTTCATATGAAAAGTTACCTTTGATAGATAGTGTTTCCTAACTTCTTGGATCTGTGTTGATGGCAGTTGCTCTGTGTGATTTTCAAAATGCCTGCCTGTTTTATATTCCCAACATTGGATCGTCTCATTGGGTCAACGTTCGCAAGACAATAAATTGAAACTTGATTATGTTTTAGTATCCTGGGGCATAATTTAAACTGATTGGTTAAATTCAAATTGCTGTCAAAACAGTAATCGCACAGCTAATTGATGCATGTTTCAATTTGAGAACTGCCTGTAATATGCATCTGCTTATTAACTTGGTCTCTGTGTTAAACGTTAAGCTTAGATAAGCACTTTATCTCTTAAAGGGACCACACACTCTTTCCTCCTATCATTTTAACAAACAAATTCTATTCCACTTCAGGAGTACTCTACACAACTTCATAACAATATATTTGTAATTATTTCTGATACCGGCACTTGGAATTCAGACGATCTGACTAATTTTGTCCAAAGGCCTGAAGGCACAGGACCAGAACTAGATCATCCAGCTCATTAGTTCCTGCTCCATGATTTGATTAAATCGTGGCTGATCTGATAATCTTACAGCTGCATTTTCCTTCCTGACCCTGACTGATTAAAATCTGTCTGTCTCAGCCTTGACAATACTTAATAAACAAGCCTTGAAAGCCCAATGTGATACAGAATTCCAGAGATTCATCCCCCCAAAAAACACTCCTTAAATAGCTAACCCCTTACTCTGGGTTTAAACTCTCTTCTCTTCAACTCTTCTACAAAGAGAAATAATCTTTTCCACATCTCCCCGTCTAATTTGTAAAAACATTCTGGTGATCTGAATACTGACTGATGCCAGTGCCATTCCTGAAGGACATTCTTCATTTGGCCAAGCACTGTCAGTCTGGAGATTTCCTGACTGCTTTCTGAGATCTTCCCCGGGCATGGCATCCAGGGGACATTTTGTGACCCACATTGTGGACAGGTACCTGGAGGCCCTACTGAGCAGGGTGATGCAGAGGAGGGGTGTCCTCTTTCCTCAGGACCACAGAGAATGCTATGGGAATAGATCCGGCCAGTCTGCCCTGACATTGCCAGTCAGGTCAGTGCAGTGTCGGCTGATTGGAGGAATGTCCATCAGTGTAGGAAGGGGATCAGTGACAATGTCCACTCAGACAGTGTGGGGGTCACCATTTCACTCCAACACCTCACGTTCACTCTATCTCTGTAACTGGACCCAGCTCCCACCAAGGCTAAATCCCACCCACCCTCACTTTTGCATGCAACATCTTCCCCCAGTCGTTCCCACCGACCCCAACATCAGAAACCCTGAATGCTCCCTCTGCGCTGCCTGCTCAGTGCTTGGGACAACTCCTCACTTGCCCCCACCTGCACCAGCACCAAGAGCTGTACAACCCCCTTCTATGTCCTTTAATAACTCCCTTTCTCCCATCCCCAGGGTAAAACGCCCACTGTCGGGCAGGAAGAACCGAGACAGGCAGTGGCCTGTCTGACATTCAGTTCCTCACCCTTCATGAGGAAAGTATCTGACGGACTGAGTATACTTCACAGGGAAATCAGGAAGGCAGAAAGGGGACATGAGGAAGCTTTGGCAAAC
>NW_025192402.1:2312-3694 GCF_004010195.1 Chiloscyllium plagiosum
TTTCCTGACAAAGGGGGTAACCTCCCATTTTCCACATCCCATTCCTTTTCCTCCTGATTTTCCTCAGATATTGCATTCCCAGTCATGGTTGCCATGTAATCATTGTTTCTGTCATTTCGGTCATTCCAAAGCCTTCAGTTGAGCCTTCCGTTGTTTACCTCATTGTGAGTGTTACATACATCCAAGTGGGGACACCTGAACTTGCTCTTTTTGACACCATTCCATTTCCCAAGCACACTGGATGCTCCACTTTCTTCCCTCGGCCTTCTAGACTTCCTCATGGCTTTTTAACTCACTGTCACCAACTTTACTTCCTTCAGTTTGGTTCCCATCCATCTGAACTCATCTCATCAGCATCAGCAAATCTCCACATAGGCATCTCACTTCCAGTCCCAATAGGGTGTAACCAAGTGGCAGTGTCCCTACGCTAGACCGTGAGGCCTGGTTCCAGTCCTACCTGCTCCAGAGGTGTGGAACAACATTCATTAGGAAAATGGGTAAAATAAAACAAAAGTTCCCCTTGACAAGTCTCACCTGCCCAGGATTAGATTGAATTCCTCGGAAGTCTCATGCCGTCCCTCAGCATTGCTTCTCTCACCATGGATTGAAACAACTGATCCTCCTGTTCTTATACTCACTTCTTACTTTGGATTGTTTCATGTCCTATTCTTTAATCAACTGAAACCTCATGCTACAACGATCACCGTCCTTTAAACATTCCCTGCTAATTTGGTGCCTCCCTCATTCCTGAGAACAAAGTCTCACAGTGTCTCCTCTCTGACTGAACTGGAAGCATGTCAGAGTCATAGAGTCACAGAGATTTACAGCACGGAAACAGACCCTTCGGTCCAACCCGTCCATACTGACCAGATATCCCAACCCAATCTAGGCCCACCTGCCAGCACCCGGCCCATATCCCTCCAAACCCTTCCTAAACATATATCCGTCCAAGTGCCTTTTACATGTTGTATTATTGTACCAGTCTCCACCACTTCCTCTGGCAGCTCATTCCATCGACATACCACCCTCTGCATGAAAAGGTTGACCCTTAGGTCTCTTTTATATCCTTCCCCTTTCGCCCTAAACCTATGCCCTCTGGTTCTGGACTCCCCGACCCCAGGGAAAAGACCTTGGGTATTTACCCTATCCATGCCCCTCATGATTTTGTAAACCTCTATAAGGTCACCCCTCAGCCTCCAACACTCGCTGGAAACATCCTTTTAAATCTTTTCTGAACCCTTTCAAGTTTCACAACATCCTTCCGATGGGAAGGAGATCAGAATTGCACACAATATTCCAAGAGTGCCCTAACCAATGTTCTGTACAGCCGCAATATGACCTCCCAACTCCTGTACTCAATAAGGAGAAAGTGAGGTCTGCAG
>NW_025192403.1:0-3694 GCF_004010195.1 Chiloscyllium plagiosum
GATTATTCCATTTTGCAGAAATCATGGTTAAACTATCTTCAGTTGGCTCTGTGAATACTAGAGAAAATAATGCTTTCTATGGAATATCAATATTATGAATTTGCACCTGCCTCCCCACCTCCGCCGAATGTAAAACAGGCTGTCCTGTATTGTCGAGGAGTACTACTTTCATGAATTTTTCACTTTTCATCAAATATTTATTGTCATGCCCAATTAACTTGTCGCCTTTATCACTTACTGGCCTGGATAGAAGATATGGTGTTTAAGCACGCCATACAACTATGTTAAATTCTTCAGCACATTACATATCTCAATTACATTTTCTCCCATTCTTCTAAACTCAAGGGTTAATGGGCCTAAAATGCTTAATTGCGTGATATTAAGACTCGTCCGTCAGCTTTGGACTTAGTTCAGCGAACCGTCAGCAGCATAAAACACAGCTTCAGAATAATGATCTAGAACTATCATACATATAATGCTTTATTTGTATCTTTTATCTAATATGCCCACCATTGAACTGGCAAAGAATCTGATAACCAGCATCTGCAGTCCTCACTTTCTCCTTTATGACTGGCAAAGACAGACATACGTCAATGTCTCACTGTTCTCCTTGCTTTTTCAATTTGTTGTATTTCTTTCCGAAGCTTAATCGATTACGTGACTGTGAATCTATGTTAGAACACCTACCCTCTATTTCGAACAAAGAACGTTTACACCTCAGTAACAGGCCATTCGTCCCTCCAAACCTCAGTCTATTCAAATCCACTGTCTAAATCTGTCGCCTAATTCCTAAGAATCTGTATCCTTCTGCTCCCCACCTACTCATGTATTTGTCCAAACGCATCTTAAATGAAACTACTGTGCCTGCTGCTACTACTTCTAATGGCAAGGCCTTCCAGAAACCTATCATCCTCTGTGTAAAACACCTGCCGCGTGAGCCCCCTTTAAACATTTCACCTCTCACCTTTAAAGCGTTAGAGAATCTTTCACAATGAGAAAAGGCTTTTCTCTGTCGACCGTGTATATACCCTTCATGACTTTGCAGACATCAATCTGGTCACCCCTCAAATTCCTGTTTTTCTCATGTAAGCAACCCTAACCTATTCAATCTCTCTTCATACTTGGCCCCTTCCATGCCAAGCAACAACCTCGTACACTTTCTTTGCAACCTGTCGAACGCGTCCTCATCCTTTTGATAATGTGGTGACCAGAACTGTACACAGTATTCTAAATGTGGCCGAAACAATGTCCTGTAAAATTTTCTAGCTCTTACAGTGACTGTGGGGCTGGTGTATATCAGACAGGAGGAGATCGGCCTTACTGTCTGTGTGGCTGGTTTCTATCAAAGTGGAGGAGATTGGTCTTTCGATCTGTGGGGTTGTTTCACATAAGAGAGGAGTGGATTGTTGTCAGTGACTGTGGGGCTGGTTTATATCGGACAGGAGAAGGTGGATGCCAGTGACTGTGGGGGTGGTTTATATCGGACAGGAAGAGATTAATGTCCGGGCCTGTGCTTCTGGTTTGTATCAGACGGGAAGAAATTTCTGTCAGTGACTGTGGGGCTTTTAGATATCAGACAGGAGAAGATTTGTGTCAGGCATTGTGGGGCTGCTTTTCCTCTGACAAGAGGAGATTGCTGGCCTTTCTAATCGAAATCAGCCACACAGTCCCTTACACCAATCTCCTCCTGTCTGATACAAACCAGCCCTTCAGTCTCTGACACCAATCTCCTCTTGTCAGATATAAAATAGCACCACAGTCACTGACACCAATCTCCTCCTGTCTAATTTAAACCAGCTTCACAATCACTGATGCCAATCTCCTCCTGACTGGAACAAACCAATACCAAAGTCCCTAACACAAATCACCTTCTGTATGATGAAAACCAGATTGGTTTAAGAGTTGAGGCCTGTGCTCAGCTGTGTGCCTTAGAGATCGATGTGTCCTCCTCTTTTCATCATTAAAGTAAATGATTTGGATGTGAGCGTACCAGGTACAGTTTGTAAGTTTGCAGATGACCTCAGATTGAAGTTGTAGTGGACAGGGAAGTAGCTTACCTCAAACGACAAGCAGCACTTGATCAGGTGCACCAATGTATTAAGGAATGGCAGATGGAGTTTCATTGAGATAACTGTGAGGCGCTACATTTTGGAAAGGCAAAACAGAGCTGGACATATACACATAATGGCAAAGTTCTGGGAGTGCTGCTGAACAGCCACATCTTGGCGTGCTGTTTCATAGTTCCTTGAAAGTGCAGTCGCATAAAAATATGATAGAGAAGAAAGTGTTTGGTATGCTTTCCTTCAAGTGGTCGGAACATTGAATGTAGGAGTTGGGAGGTCATGTTGCGGATGCACAGGACATTGATTGGGCCACTTTTGGAATATTATGTGCAATTCTTATATCCCTCCTATTGGAAGGATGTTATAAAACTTAAATATTCGGAACAGATTTACAAGGATATTGCAGGGTTAGAAGGATTTGAGGTTTAGGGTGAAGAGGCCAGGGTTGTGTTCCTCGGAGAGACATAGGCTGAGCAGTGAACCTATAGAGGTTTGTAAAATCAGGAGGAGCATAGATAGCGTGAGTAGGCAACCTAATTTCCCTGTCTGTGGAG
This sequence comes from Chiloscyllium plagiosum, assembly GCF_004010195.1. Lineage (NCBI taxonomy): Eukaryota > Metazoa > Chordata > Chondrichthyes > Orectolobiformes > Hemiscylliidae > Chiloscyllium > Chiloscyllium plagiosum. The sequence goes on from NW_025192403.1 coordinate 2,618, forward strand.
AATCCATAACTAGAGGCCATAGATTAAGGCGGAGAAGGGAAACGTTTAAAAGTGACCAAAGGCGCAATGTTTCCATGCAGTGGGTGGTGCTTATATGAAATGTCCTACCAGAGGAAGTGTTGGCGGCTGGTACAAGTTACAACATTTGAATGACATCTGAAGCGTATATGAATAGGAATGGTAAAGTAGGATATGGCTAAGTGCTGGCAAATGGAGCTTGTGTAAATAAGGATATCTGTTTGGCATGGAAGAGATGGACCGAAGGATCTGTTTCCATGCTATACATGTCTACAACTCTCAGACTGTATGATTGTGGGGTTGCTTTATATCAGACGGGAGGAGATTGGTCTCAGTGCCTGTTGGACTGGTTTGTATCAGACAGGAGGACATTGATGTCAATGACTTTGGGGTTAGTTTGTATCAGATGGGAGGAGATGGTTGCCAGTGATTGTGCGGCTGCTCTGTAACAGTCAGGAGGAGATTGGTGTCAGTGACTGAGGTATTGGCTGATATCAAATAGGAGAAGATTGGTACCAGAGACTGTGAGGCTGTGTTGTGTCAGACAGGAGATTTGTATCAGTGACTATGGTGTTGGTTTATATCAGTTAGGAGCAGATTGATGTTAATGACTATGAGTTTGAATTTTATCGGACAGAGGAGAATGATGTCAGTTAATGTGGGGCTGTTGTTTTCTTAGACAATCGAGATTGATGTCAATGATTGTGGGCCTAGTTTGTGTCAGCAGGAGGTGATTTCTGTCAGCGTCTGTGGTGTTGGTTTAAATCAGTTAGAAGGAGATCACTCTCAATGACTGTGCGGTTTGTTTGTGTCAGACAGGGGGAAATTGGTGTCAGGTGTCCAAAAGAGGTACACCATTTTGGTTACGGTTGGGGGAGATGTTTCACCATGGGAAAGCAGCAGTTGGCCGGTTCATGGTACCATGGCTGCCTCTAATGCACAGAAGGACGGGGAAAAGAGTGGTCAGTCTTTCATCACAGGAGACTTAATTGTAAGTGGACTGGTTAGGCGGTTCTGTGATCGAACACGAAACTCCAGGATGGTATTTTACCTCCAAGT
>NW_025192404.1:0-3694 GCF_004010195.1 Chiloscyllium plagiosum
GCTCTGACCTCGCTATATTGAAGGCCACTCTCTGCCAATTGAATCTTCTTACCATGGATCCATGCTTGTTATTCTCCGTCACCAGGTGGAACCTGATGATTCAATGTTCACTGTCTCCTATATGTTCCCGAGCTGACACTCCATTTGGCTCACCGGATTTCCTAGAAACAGGTCCAACAGTGCGTTCTTTGTTGTGGCAATGGACACATACTTTAAGCTAAAATACTAAAATACTACCAAAGCTTTTAACATTAATTTTGCCACAATCCGGTGCCATTTGTAATACTTTAAGAGTATGGAATAGAAATATAGAGTCATAGAGATGTACAGGAGACAGACCCTTCGATCCAACTCATGCATGCCGACCAGATATCCCAACTAACCTAATCCCATTTGCCAGCACCCACTCCACATCCCTCCAAACCCTGCCTATTCATATCCCCATCCAGATGCCTTTAAATGTTTCAATTGTACCGGCCTCCATCACTTCATCTGGCCATTCATGCTGGACATGTGCCACATTCTGAGGTAACCTTTTTCACTATCCACTACATCTCCAATTTTGGTGTCATCTGCAAACTTACTAACTATACCTCCTAAGTTCATATCCAAATCATTTGTATAAATGAAGAAAAGTAGCGAACCCAGCACTGATTCTTGTGGCACTCTACTGGTCACAGGCTTTCAGTCTGAAAAACAACCCTCCACGACCACCCCTCTGTCTTCTACCTTTAAGCCAGTTCTGTATCCAAATGGCTAGTTCTCACTGTATTCCATGAGATCTAACCTTGCTAACCAGTCTTCCATGGGAAACCTTGTCGAGCCTTACTGAAGTCCATAAAGATCACATCTACTGCTCTGCCCTCAATCCTCTTTGTTACTTCTTCAAAAAAACTCAATCAGGTTTGTGAGACTTGATTTCCCATGCACAAAGCCATGTTGACTATCCCTAATCAGTCCTTGCCTTTCCAAATACATGTACATCCTGTCCCTCAGGATTCCCTTCAACAACCTGCCCACCACCGACGTCAGGCTCACTGGTCTATAGTTCCCTAATCTCGAAGCACTTGCTCCTCATTGTTCCTTACACTACCAGTCGATATTTGGTGAAATAAAGTCCCCCACTATCATATTCAATAATGCTGGCCTCTCTCTGTAATTCCCCAGCAGATTTATTCCTCTGCATCCTTTCCATTAATTTATGGTCTATAGGCTACATCTCGCAATGTAATAATACTGGTTTGTTGCTCAGCCAAATTAATTTTTCCTTGAATTCTCTGAGACAGCATTTTTCTCCAGCACAAAATGCACTGTCAGAGGAGGCATCTAAGGATTATTTATTGAAGTGGAAAAACTATTTTCAGTTGTATTGGTTAGTTTTCTGAAGCAGACAGATAAACACTTCTAAATTTGAGAAACTAGCCGGAGCTAACCTACTTTGAAAGGGTGGAGTAAAGTAATTTTGAAAAGGTCAACATGAACATGAGGAGAAAATGCCATGTATAAAGTTCCCTGAGAAATTATTCTCTTGGAAGAATTCAAAAACGCACTTCATTTTTACAGTAAGAACTCATATTGACAACCAAAAGGTTGGAACATTGAGAGAAACGTTCACTCCACCAGTAAGGAGATTAGAACAACAAAAAAGTATAATCAAGATAATCCTGTAAAAGAGTAGCAAAAGCCAAATAACATAGCAAAGGAGACAGAACAATTGCAAAACAGGGTCATTATGATCTTGAGAAGATGAACAATTGCTGGCTCACAATCTAAAGAACAGCTTAAAGAATAGGTGAAGAATGACAGAGAAAAAATATAAGACAAGGGTGAGAAAGAGGTTAAGTCCAGTAGAACATTAAAAAATTCAAATAAACGCATTTTATTGACTTGATAAATCAGTAAAAGTGATTGAATTTCATTCCTACTAATGGAATTTGAATAGGTACCGCTACCGTATTTAAGAAAGAAAACTAAAATTGAAAGTATTTAAAGCAATGAGAAGAAAAATCCATCTGAGAAGCAAACTTCTGGTTTAAACTGTCTAACAGCACACAAATAGAAGTTGTAAAGAGCAGCTGCAACACAGAGAGAAACTGTTTGTTTGACCTTTCAAAGTTGAATAACAGTGAGGCCGCTCCCAAAGTCTTGAAGAAGGGTTACACACAAAACATTCACTTTTCCATCTCCTGATGCTGCCTGGCTTGCTGTGTTCTTCCAGTCTCCTGTTTATTTACTCAAAATTGTCAGCTTTGTCACAGAATTGAACAACTATGTCCAACTTTATAAGTAACTTTATCTTAGAGTGGATATTATTACAAATTTTATAACAATTGGTAGAAATTAATATCCTTTTTAATCTTCTGCATGAAGGCTAGAAAGGAACATAGTTTGCCAAACAGAATTTGAAAAAGCATTAGTAATAAGCAAATGAACATTCCGCTGAAAAATGTCTGGGAAGTGGCATAACAGTCAGTATTGGAATATGGTCAATAAAATGGATTGTAGAGGCCAAGAACAGGTGATAGGGGTCTGGCAAACATCATGAGATGATGGGAGGTCCTAGGGTTGATTATAAAGTTGTCCATCATTGATTGTGAATTCATAGGATCGGATTTGTAGGTCAGAGGGGACATGGCAAGTACTGATGTCAGTGTTGCATGTAACCATTGTGATGCGGTATGTACAAATATCCTGTACTTTATTGGGAAAGGGAGAGTGTCCTAGAGACCTCTCTTGTGCTGCATTGTTAAGGAGCTCCGAAAAAAGATTAATTTTTGCTGCTGAACACGGGACTCAGAATCCTCTTTAAAATCCCTCTCGAACACTATGTTTCTGTCACCCCCATAAACACAAGAATGATAGAGGGTGAGAGAGTGTAACAAAGGTGAGGAGCCACCATAAAAAAGAAAGATAGTTGGGACAGCTCCAAGGTCCTCAGATCAGAAAGGAAGGCACTGAGGATGGAAGTGAAAATCAAATGCCTAATCTGGAAGGGCTGTGTCTTTATTATTATTAGACTTTTAAAAACTGGAAACTTGAATGAAGAGAACTGTTTTAAAGACAGTGTATAAAAGAGTAGCTGCAGATTTGAAACTGGATAACCTCTTACCCACGGTAGGCATCATAAAGAACTGTTTAAACAAACAGGAATTGAGTTCAGACTACCAACAAAATGGAACGGAAGGTATGTACTAATACACTGCCTGTTGGCAACGACAAGTTGATTAGTCTGTTGGCTAAATACAGTTATCAATGAAAGATCTTTTCCTTCCCAACAACAATGTGATTGGTTTTCTGTAGCTGACCAACATGGAGCTGGAATCAAATCCCAAGTTTATAAGGGGATCAGAATTTCAATTTGCAGTGTTATATTCCTATTTTGTTTTATCTATTTACCTATAGCTATGGTCTAATTACATGTAATGAATAAGAATTCTTGTTTAGTATAAAAACCTAATATGTGTTTTCTATCAACTTAATCTGAAAATCAGATACCGTATGTACTTTAAAAAAAACAATATTTGATACAACTCCAGAAATAGCAGGGTACAATTCATGAGCTTACAACCCCAGTGGGTAGGAACTGTATATGCACTATAATAGAGTGGTACACCTTGCTCATGCTGCTAAACATTGCAAAGGAAGCTAAGGGGACTTGTTTGGGCTTAAAAGATTGAGTCTGAACAAAGGAGCT
>NW_025192405.1:0-3694 GCF_004010195.1 Chiloscyllium plagiosum
CTGACAGTGACCTTACTCTCCATCCTGACAGTGAAACTTAACCTCCATCCTGACAGTGACCTTACCCTCCACCCTGACAATCACCTTACCCAATATCCTGACGGTGACCTTACCCACCATCATGACAGTGACCTTACTCTCCATCCTGACGATGACCTTGCCCACCATCCTGACAGTGACCTTACCCACCATCCTGACAGTGACCTTACCTACCATCCTGACAGTGACCTTACTCTCCATCCTGACAGTGACCTTACCCACCATACTGACAGTGACCTTACTCTCCATCCTGACAGTGACCTTACCCACCATCCTGACGGTGACCTTACTCTCCATCCTTACAGTGACCTTACCCACCATCCTGACAGTGACCTTACCCACCATCCTGACGGTGACCTTACTCTCCATTCTGACAGTGACCTTACCCTCCATCCTGACAGTGAGCTTACCCTCCATCCTGATGGTGAACTTACCCTCCGTCCTGACAGTGAGCTTACCCTCCATCCTGACGGTGACCTTACCCACCATCCTGACAGTGATCTTACCCTCCGTCCTGACAGTGACCTTACTCTCCATCCTGACACTGACCTTACCCACCATCCTGACAGTGACCTTACGCACCATCGTGACAGTGACCTTACTCTCCATCCTGACAGTGACCTTACCCACCATCCTGACAGTGACCTTACCCTCCATCCTGATAGTGACCTTACCCACCATCCTGACAGTGACCTTACCCTCCATCCTGACAGTGACCTTACCCACCATCCTGACAGTGACCTTACCCTCCATACTGATAGTGACCTTACCCACCATCCTGACAGTGACCTTACCCTCCATCCTGACACTGACCTTACCCACCATCCTGACAGTGACCTTACCCACCATCCTGACAGTGACCTTACCCTCCATCCTGACAGTGACCTTACCCACCATCCTGACAGTGAGCTTACCCTCCGTCCTGACAGTGACCATATTCTCCATCCTGACAGTGACCTTACCCACCATCCTGACAGTGACCTTACCCTCCGTCCTGACATTGACCTTACCCACCATCCTGAGAGTGACCTTACCCTCCATCCTGACAGTGACCTTACCCACCATCCTGACAGTGACCTTACTCTCCATCCTGACAGTGACCTTACCCACCATCCTGACAGTGACCTTACCCTCCATCCTGACAGTGACCTTACCCTCCATCCTGACGGTGACCTTACCCACCATCCTGACAGTGACCTTACCCACCATCCTGACAGTGACCTTCCTCTCCATCATGACAGTGTCCTTACCCACAATCCTGACAGTGAACTTACCCACCATCCTGACAGTGACCTTACCCACCATCCTGACGGTGACCTTACTCTCCATCCTGACAGTGTCCTTACCCACCATCCTGACAGTGACCTTACTCTCCATCCTGACGGTGACCTTACTCTCCATCCTGACAGTGACCTTACCCACCATCCTGACAGTGACCTTACCCTCTATCCTGACAGTGACCTTACCCACCATCCTGACAGTGACCTTACCCACCATCCTGACAGTGACCTTACTCTCCATCCTGACAGTGACCTTAACCACCATCCTGACAGTGATCTTACCCACTATCCTGACAGTGACCTTACCCTCCATCCTGACAGTGACCTTACCCACTATCCTGACGGTGACCTTACCCACCACACTGACAGTGACCTTACCCACCATCCTGACAAAGACCTTACCCACCATCCTGACAGTGACCTTACCCTCCATCCTGACAGTGACATTACCCTCCATCCTGACAGTGACCTTACCCACTATCCTGACGGTGACCTTACCCACCACCCTGACAGTGACCTTACCCACCATCCTGACAGTGACCTTACCCTCCGTCCTGCCAGTGACCTTACCCTGCATCCTGACGGTGACCTTACCCACCATCCTGACGGTGACCTTACCGCCCATCCTGACAGTGACCTTACCCTCGGTCCTGACAGTGACCTTACTCTCCATCCTGACAGTGACCTTACCCTCCGTCCTGACAGTGACCTTACCCACCATCCTGACAGTGAACTTACCCTCCATCCTGACAGTGACCTTACCCACCATCCTGACGGTGACCTTACCCACCATCCTGACAGTGACCTTACCCTCCATCCTGATGGTGACCTTACCCACCATCTGACAGTGACCTTACCCTCCGTCCTGCCAGTGACCTTACCCTCCATCCTGACTGTGACCTTACTCTCCATCCTGACAGTGACCTTACCCTCCGTCCTGACAGTGACCTTACCCTCCATCCTGACAGTGACCTTACCCTCCATCCTGACAGTGACCTTACCCACAATCCTGACAGTGACCTAACCCACCATCCTGACAGTGACCTTACCCTCCATCCTGACAGTGACATTACCCTCCATCCTGACAGTGACCTTACCCACTATCCTGACGGTGACCTTACCCACAACCCTGACAGTGACCTTACCCACCATCCTGACAGTGACCTTACCCTCCGTCCTGACAGTGACCTTACCCACCATCCTGACAGTGACCTTACCCACCATCCTGCCAGTGACCTTACCCTCCATCCTGACAGTGACCTTACCCACCATCCTGACAGTGACCTTACCCTCCGTCCTGCCAGTGACCTTACCCTCCATCCTGACGGTGACCTTACCCACCATCCTGACAGTGACCTTACCCTCGGTCCTGACAGTGACCTTACTCTCCATCCTGACAGTGACCTTACCCTCCGTCCTGACAGTGACCTTACCCACCATCCTGACAGTGACCTTACCCTCCGTCCTGACTGTGACCTTACTCTCCATCCTGACAGTGACCTTACCCTCCGTCCTGACAGTGACCTTACCCTCCATCCTGACAGTGACCTTACCCAACATCCTGACAGTGACCTTACCCTCCGTCCTGACAGTGACCTTACCCACAATCCTGACAGTGACCTTACCCACCATCCTGACAGTGACCTTACCCTCCATCCTGACAGTGACCTTACCCACCATCCTGACAGTGACCTTACCCCTCCATCCTGACACTGACCTTACCCACATCCTGACAGTGACCTTACCCTCGGTCCTGACAGTGACCTTACTCTCCATCCTGACAGTGACCTTACCCTCCGTCCTGACAGTGACCTTACCCACCATCCTGACAGTGACCTTACCCTCCGTCCTGACTGTGACCTTACTCTCCATCCTGACAGTGACCTTACCCTCCGTCCTGACAGTGACCTTACCCTCCATCCTGACAGTGACCTTACCCAACATCCTGACAGTGACCTTACCCTCCGTCCTGACAGTGACCTTACCCACAATCCTGACAGTGACCTTACCCACCATCCTGACAGTGACCTAAACCCTCCATCCTGACACTGATCTTACCCACCATCCTGACAGTGACCTTACCCTCCATCCTGACAGTGACCTTACCCACCATCCTGACGGTGACCTTACCCTCCGTCCTGACAGTTACCTTACTCTCCATCCTGACACTGACCTTACCCACCATCCTGACAGTGACCTTACTCTCCATCCTGACAGTGACCTTCCCCTCCATCCTGACAGTGACCTTACCCTCCATCGTGACAGTGACCTTACTCTCCATCCTGACAGTGACCTTACCCACCATCCTGACAGTGACCTTACCCTCCACCCTGACAGTGACATTACCCAATATCCTGACGGCGACCTTACCCACC
>NW_025192406.1:0-1129 GCF_004010195.1 Chiloscyllium plagiosum
GAGATCAGAGTCAAGAGTCTGGTGCTGGAAAACCACAGCAGGTCAGGCTGATGAAGGGCTTAGTCTCGAAACGTCGATTCTCCTGCTCCTCGGATGCTGCCGGACCTGTTGTGCTTTTCCAGCACCACACTCTCGATATCTCGAGATGGTGATAGTGGTGTCTGGTCATTGTCTGTAAGGGATGATTCCGTGAGTATGAATATGTCAGGTTGTTCCTTGACTAGTCTGTCAGACAGCTCTCCACATTTTGGCACCAAAAAACATATGTTAGTGAGGAGGACGTTGCACCATCTGTGGTTGTAATTTCTGGTGCTTTGTTAGGTGCCAACTGGTCCATCCAGTTTCATTCCTTTTTTGAGACTTTGCAGTGATTAGTACACTGAGTAGCTGGCTGGGCCGCTGTCAGGTTGGCAGGAGTTTTTTCGCTACTGACAATGGTTTCATGGAGATCAGGAGATTCCTAATACTTTGTTATTTTTCTTGAATTCAGATTCCACCATCTGCCAAGATGGGATTCGAAACAGGACTTCAGTCGTTTGTTTTAATATTCTGGATAAAAGCTAAATACATCAGGTTTGTTCACTCATTTTAAATATCACTAACCATGGTTTTGTTTCTGTGTAAAACACTGTCCATCATCCTGTCTCCTCCATAGAACATAGAACAATACAGCACAGAACAGGCCCTTCGGCCCACGATGTTGTGCCAAACATTTGTCCCAGCTTAAGCACCCATCCATGTACCTATCCAATTGCCGCTTAAAGGTCACCAATGATTCGGACTCTACCACTCCCACAGGCAGCGCATTCCATGCCCCCACCATCCTCCCTTCCAACAACGAGTGAGGACCGCATGGAGTTTTTCTGTCACTAAGACCGAGATAATCCGATCTGCTGCTTCTCTCCCTTCCGTTAGCCCACTGAGCCAAACTGCCTCACGTGATGTTCCTGGTTTTTGTCCTAAACCTACAAATTTCTCTAATCTCTTGTAAAGCCTTATCAGAGCTCATTTTGATCCTTTACTCTAATCTCACTAAACTCACTTTCCAACTCTCCTCCGCTGCCGCCTCATCACCTCCCTCGCCAATTCATAGATATTGTTCCTTGTTCTGTCTGTTGGTCTTTTTTGG
>NW_025192406.1:2041-3694 GCF_004010195.1 Chiloscyllium plagiosum
GAGGATCTTCCTACCCATTGGTCAGGATGGAGACAACTTGCCCATCGTTAGGCATTAGCCTTTCACACCCATGTCTTATTGATGAGGCAGAGCGGCAGCACGGAATGAAAGAAAAGAAAGTAATTCTTGTTCCCCATATCTCACTGACGCTTGGATTATTTTCTCCAATGTGTCAAAGAACTGCTGTGTTCAGTCACATGAGATCTCAAGGTGGAATCTCCGAGAAACCCACAGCTTTCCCTCTGAGTTGACTGCTGTTGTCCTCAAGGGTAAGATGTACAGTCATCCTGGGCCACGAGGAGGGGATGGTGTGAGTTTCTAACTTGAACTGAGAGTGACAGATTTTATAAACTTGTATTACAGGATATTACAGGTGGTCATTCAGATGGTAATCTCAGTAAATGTTCTGCCAAACTCTGATTGAATTACTCAGTATATATCAGGATCTGGATATTCGCATTGTGTGTGTGAGTATTGTGTTCCAGATCAATCCCATTTGCTGCTTAAAAATTCTCCTTTGAATCATCGCATTCTCTCAAAAGGTCTCCCCAAACCTTCAATGTGTCATGTAATCCTTTTATGATGACCTGATGAGTGTAAGGTTTATTATTCGAATGTGTAATTTTTGTGTAAGAATGTCTCAGAGAGGGAGCAGGATATTCTTAAAGGGGAGAATAACCATTTTGAGGGGAGGCTGTTGTTTATTGGTATCAATGACATAGGAATAGAAGTGTTCACATTGTTGGATCATTCGAATCTCTTGTGGGGTAGAATTGACCTCCATCAGAAGGATGGATTGTCCCTGCACGGGAAAGGAAGAGTTGATAGTGCTATTCCGGAGGCATTAAACCAGTGAAGGAATGTGGGTAAACCGAAAGAGAAAGTGAGGAAAGAGCTAAGTCTGAGGCTGGTACAGTTCAGACGTCAAACAGTCAGGGCAGGCAAAGGCATGGCAGAGAATGAGGTAGAACTGAGCAGTTACACTGCATTTATTTCACCTGCCCGAGAGGTCAGGCAGATGAGCTCAGGACATAATTTTGAACATGGCACTGGGATATTATAGCAATTACAGAGGCAGAGACATAGAAAGGGCTGGGGAGGGAAATATATTCCTGGTAGTGAGGTCTGACTGTAGGTAGTGGAAATGGCAGAGGTTAATGCGCTGTATCTGGTGATAAGTGGGGTGGCAAGTGAGGACCGGTGGATTATATTCTTCTTGTGGTGGGAGGGGTGGTGTAAAGGCGAAGGTGCAGGAAGTGGAGGATATGCATTGAAGGGCATTGTTGATCACGTGGAAGGGAGATGTGGTCCTTGAAATAGAAAACCTTTCTGGGATGTCCTGGAATGGAATTGCTTCTCCTAGGAGCAGATATGGCAGAAGCAGAGGAATTGGGAGTACAGGATCATGTTTTTACAGGAATATACTCGAGGGTAATCAGGAGAGCAAAAAGGGGACATGACATATCTCTAGGAAATGTTTTAAGGAGAATCCAAAGAGATTCGACAAATACATCAAGGATAAAAGAATAACCAGGCAGAGAATATGACACCTTAAAGATCAACAAGGCCATCTATGTAACAACAGGAAGTGGGAGAGATACTATGATATTCTGTACTAGAGGGTTTGGAGAAATAATAGTGATAACTTGAAAA
>NW_025192407.1:0-1516 GCF_004010195.1 Chiloscyllium plagiosum
CCTGGGGAATGTGTTAGTATTTATAGGGTGTCCCTGAGGGTATTGTGTCAGTATTTACAGGGGGGCCATGGGGAGTGTGTCCGTATTTACAGGGAGACCCTGGGGAGTGTGTCAGTATTTACAGGGAGACCCTGCGGAGGGTGTCAGTATTTAGAGGGGGCCTCTGGGGAATGTGTTAGTATTTACAGGGAGTTCCTGGCGGGATTGTGTCAGTATTTACAGGGGGGTCCAGGGGTGTGTGTCAGTATTTACAGGGTGTCCCTGGGGGGATTGTGTCAGTATTTACACGGGGTCCCTGGCGAGCATGTCAGTATTTACAGAGAGTCCCTGGGGAGTATGTCAGTATTTCCAGGGGGTCCCTGGGGAGCATGTCAGTATTTACAGGGAGACCACGGGGAGTGTGTCAGTATTTACAGGCAGACTGTGGGGAGTGTGTCAGTATTTACAGGGGGTCCCTGGGGATTGTGTTAGTGTTTACAGGGGGTCCCTGGGGAATGTGTCAGTATTTACCGTGGGTCCCCGGGGAATGTGTCAGTATTTACAGGGGGTCCCTGGGGAGTGTGACAGTATTTACAGGGAGACCCTGTGGAGTGTGACAGTATTTACAGGGAGACCCTGGGGAGTGTGTCACTATTTAGAGGGTGTCCCTGGGGAATGCGTTAGTATTTACAGGGTGTCCCTGAGGGGATTGTCTCAGTATTTACAGGGGGTCCCTGGGAAGTGTGTCAGTATTTGCAGGGACACCCCGGGGAGTTGTCAGTGTTTACAGGGGTCCCTGGGGAATGTGTCAGTATTTTGTCAGTGTTTACAGGGGTCCCTGGGGAATGTGTCAGTATTTAGAGGGTGTCCCTGGGGAGTGTGTCAGTATTTACAGGGAGACCCTGTGGAGTGTGACAGTATTTACAGGGGATCCCTGGGGATTGTGTTAGTGTTTACAGGGGGTCCCTGGGGAGTGTGTCAGTATTTACCGTGGGTCCCCGGGGAATGTGTCAGTATTTACAGGGGGTCCCTGGGGAGTGTGTCACTATTTAGAGGGTGTCCCTGGGGAGTGTGTCAGTATTTACAGGGAGACCCTGTGGAGTGTGACAGTATTTACAGGGAGACCCTGGGGAGTGTGTCACTATTTAGAGGGTGTCCCTGGGGAATGTGTTAGTATTTACAGGGTGTCCCTGGGGGGATTGTCTCAGTATTTACAGGGGGTCCCTGGGGAGTGTGTCAGTATTTGCAGGGAGACCCCGGGGAGTTGTCAGTGTTTACGGGGTCCCTGGGGAATGTGTCAGTATTTACAGGGAGACCCTGGGGAGTGTGTCAGTACTTACAGGGGTCCCTGGGGAATGTGTCAGTATTTACAGGGAGACCCTGGGGAATGTGTCAGTATTTAGAGGGTGTCCCTGAGGGTATTGTGTCAGTATTTACAGGGGGGCCATGGGGAGTGTGTCCGTATTTACAGGGAGACCCTGGGGAGTGTGTCAGTATTTACAGGGAGACCCTGCGGAGGGTGTCAGTATTTAGAGGG
>NW_025192407.1:2337-3694 GCF_004010195.1 Chiloscyllium plagiosum
AGTATTTACAGGGTGTCCCTGGGGGGATTGTGTCAGTATTTACACGGGGTCCCTGGCGAGCATGTCAGTATTTACAGAGAGTCCCTGGGGAGTATGTCAGTATTTCCAGGGGGTCCCTGGGGAGCATGTCAGTATTTACAGGGAGACCACGGGGAGTGTGTCAGTATTTACAGGCAGACCGTGGGGAGTGTGTCAGTATTTACACGGGGTCCCTGGGGTGTGTGTCAGTATTTACAGGGTGTCGCTGGGGAGTGTGGCAGTATTTACAGGGAGACCATGTGGAGTGTGTCAGTATTTACAGGGTGTCCCTGGGGAATGTGTCAATATTTATAGGGTGTCCCTGGGATGTGTGTCAGTATTTACAGGGAGTCCTCGGGGAGTGTGTAAGTATTAACACGGAGACCCAGGGGAGTGTGTCAGTATTTACAGGGAGACCCCGGGGAGTGGGTCAGTATTTACAGGAAGACCGTGGGGAGTGTGTCAGTATTTACTAGGTCACCCCGGGTAGTGTGTCAGTATTTACAGTGGGTCCCTGGGGAGTGTGTCTGTATTTACAATGTGTCCCTTGGGAGTGTGTCAGTATTTACAGGGTGTCGCTGGGGAGTGTGGCAGTATTTACAAAGAGACCATGGGGAGTGTGTCAGTATTTACAGGAGGTCCCTGGGGAGTGTGTCAGTTTTTACAGGAGGTCCCTGGGGAGTGTGTCAATATTTATAGGGAGTCCCTGGGGCGTTTGTCAATATTTACACGGATACCCTGGTGAGTGTGTCAGCGTTTAGAGGTGGTCCCTGGGGAATGTGTTAGTATTTACAGGGTGTCCCTGGGGGGATTGTGTCAGTATTTACAGAGGTGCCCTGGGGAGTGTGTCAGTATTTACAGGGAGTCCCTGAGGAGTGTGTCAGTATTTACAGGTGGTCCCTGGAGAGTGTATCAAGATTTATAGGGAGACCCTGGGGAGTGTGTCAGTAATTAGAGGGGGTCCCTGGGGAATGTCTTAGTATTTTCAGCGTGTCCCTGGGGGAATTGTGTCAGTATTTACAGGGTGTCCCTGGGGAGATTGTGTCAGTATTTAGAGGGGGTCCCTGGCGTGCATGTTAGTGTTAACAGAGATCCATGGGGAGTGTGTCAGTATTTACAGGGAGACCCTGGAGAGTGTATCAGTATATACAAGTAGTCACAGGGAGTGTGTCAGTATTAACAGCGTGTCCCTGGGGAGATTGTGTCAATATTTACAGGGGGTCCCTGGGGAGTGTGTCAATATTTATAGTGTATCCCTGGGGAGTGTCAGTATTTACAGGGAGACCCTGGGGAGTGTGTCAGTATTTACAAGAAGTCACAGGGAGTGTGTCAGAATTTA
>NW_025192408.1:0-3694 GCF_004010195.1 Chiloscyllium plagiosum
TACAGGCAGTACAGTAGGAGGCTGAGAGCCAACTGTGCGTGTACAGGGAGTTGGTATGGGCCTGAGGGCGTAGCTGCATGTAAACAGGGAGTACAGTAGGGGGCTGAGGACAGAGCCATGGGTATGCAGGGAGTACTGTACGGGGTTAAGGATACAGCCTTGGGTGTACAGGGAGTACAGTAGGAGTCTGAGGGCATAGTCATGGGTGTACAAGAAGTACAGTAGGGGGCTGAGGCACAGCTGTGGGTATACAGGGAGTACAGTAGGTGGTTGAGGGCATAGCCGTGGGATTGCAGGCAGTTCAGTAGGGGGCTGAGGATACTGCTGTGGGTCACAGGGAGTACAAGAGGGGGCTGAGAACACATCCTCTGGGAGTTCCAGCGTTGTGTTTTGTTGTGGAGAATGTGCAGATACCTATCTTCGCAGATTGTGGTCTGTGTGTCAGAAACCGGGGGATCCAGTTGCAGAGGGTGGAGCCATGATCAAGGTCACGGAGTATTGGGATAAATCTGGAGGGGATAATGATGTTGAAGGTGTAGCTGTAGTCAATGACCAGGGGTCTGGTGTAGGTATCCTAGTTGTCCAGATGTCCCAGTGATGAGGGCAGGACTCGGTATATGGCATCTGTTGTGGAACCGGCACATTATAGGGCAGCAGGTCAGGCTGGGAGACTGGAGGTGATGTGGGCCACAACCAGCCTCTCAAAGCACTTCATGTTTATTGAGGTCAGAGCCACTGGGCGGTAGTCATTAAGGAACGTTGCGTGTGCTTTCTCACTTACAAGTATGATGGTGGGCTTCTTGAAGTGGATTGGGACTTCAGTTTCAGGAGGGAGAGGCTGAAGATGTTTGTGAATACCTCTGCCAGTTGGTCGTTACAGGATCTGAGTGCTCATCCGGAAACTATCTCCAACCCTGTTGCTTTCCTTGACTTGACCTGCAGGAAGACTGATCATGCCTGCAGTGTGACAGCGGGCACAGCTACATCCAAGTCTGTCGGGGCAGGTTTCACGCTGGCAGTCACACAGTCATTCATCATAGACATTCCCTCCACCACATCCCTCCGTCATCATCAACACACAGCGACATTGGTTGTTGTGAGCAGCACACAGTTAGTGTTGAGACAGAGTGACATCATTAAATTGGGATTGTGCGCCATCAAGTCCTTTGTCACCAAAACGGGGTAAATTCACAACAAATCGGGGACAGGGTGTGCTCCTACTGGGTGTCAGTGGTGCAGGGAGTGAAGATATTACAGGTATAATTCCAGTCAACTCACAACTTGAACCTGAATGGAGTCAACCACCTTGAGTGCTGTGCCTTTTCAGTGGTGGACAGTCCTTCGGGAGTCAGGAAGTGCCATTTACATGAACCACCTGAACAAAGGATCTGAGGGCGTTTTTGCTAAGCCTGGAGAAGATACAGTGATGTTTGGATGGGCAGGCGATATTCATGAAGTGGGGAGGCTGCAGGAAAGCTTGGACAGTGGCTGATGGAATACAATATGGGAACGTGTGAGATTATGCACTTTGGTAGGCGAACTAGAGACAGACACTATGTTCTAATAGGATCCATTAAATCTGAAGCATAAAAAAGATTTTGAAGCACTCACCCTCTGTTATGGTTATTGTGCAGGTTCATTTGGCAGTTAAGAAAGCAATTGCAATGTTAGCATCCATGTCATGGAACCTAGAATACAAGAGAGGAGGCATGCCGCTGAGAATGTAATGGGCAATGGTCAGTCGGCATTTGGAATATTGGGAGCTATTTTGGGCGCTATCTCTGGGGAAAGATCAGTTGGTGTTGGAGGTGATCCATCCTGGGGATGGTGGCTTGTCATGAGCGGCAGTGTGTGTACTCGATGGAATTTAGAAGAATGGGAGGCGAGGCATCTGATAGAAACTGATTGATTACTGCAAAGATTGAGACAGTCAGTGTGTAGAAGATATGTCTAGTAGTTATAGAGACTATGACAAAATGGTACAGTTTCACAGTGAACGAATGGGCTGAATGGCCTCAATCTATATCAATATCTCATGCTCTTATGGTCATGTGGTCGATTATTCAGTGCAGAATTGTAAGTCTCTGAGCAGCTCTTGTAACCCTTGTATTTGTATGTTGATTTGACTTCACGTTCTGTTCAATGGTAACCCCTGTGAGATGGTCGATGGGAGGATTCAGTGTTGGCCAGTAGTCCATTAAACATTGAATATACACAGCTATCTGTGAGTCTCATCTGGCGGGAGTACATTGTCTCTCCGATGACAGTCATTTTCAGTCTGGTATTTTCGAAGGATCGATTCTGTTATGCCAGTGTTGTTGAATTTGACCAAACAAATGCAATTTTTCACAGCACATGGCAACAATATGTCATCGAACACTGAACACCCATCTAATAACAGAAACGTCCATAATGTTCTGTATAAGAAACACTGTTTTCCTGTTCGTGTTCAAATCAGATAACCTGCTCCATCGAGATGCTCAACTTGGAACTATTTTTAATTTTTTTTTGGCTGCGGGCATCGCTGGATGGGCCCACCATTTCTTGTCTCTCCCTCGTTGCCTCCTTGAGAAAGTGGTGCTCAGCTGCCTTCTTGAACCGCTGCAGTCCACCTGCTGTGTGTTGACCCACAATGCTATGAAGGAGGGAATTCCAGAGTTTCTACCAGTAACAGTGAAGGAACGGCAACATATTTCCACATTAGGATGTTGATTGGTTCGGAAGTGAATGTATAGGTGGTGGCATTCCCATAAATATGTTGGCCTTGTCATTCCAGATGTAAGTATTCATGGAATTGGAAGATGCTGTCTGAGGATCTTTGGGGAATATCTGCATTGTGTCTTGTAGATAGCACACACTTCTGCTACTGGGCGACGGTGGTGGAGGGAGTGAATGATTGTGGATGTGATGCCTATGAAATGGACTGTTTTGTCCTGGATGGTGTCAAGCTGCTTTAATGTTGCTGGGTCTGCACTCGTTCAGGCAAGTGGGAGAATTCCATCTCATTCCTGACTTGTGCCTTTTAGATGATCGACAGGCATTAGGAAGTCAGGACGTGAGTTACTCGCGCAGTATTCCTAGCCTCTGATTTGCTCTTATATTTATGTGGTGAGTCTAGTTGAGTTTCTGATCAATGATAACCCCCAGGATATTGATAGTGGAGAATTTAGTGATGGTAATGCTGCAAAATACCAAGTTATTATATTGTTAATTTAGGGTGATGGTCATTGTCTGGCATCTGTGTGGTGCAAATGTTACTTGCCACTTGTCTGTCCAAGCCTGGAGAGGGTCCAGATCTTGTAGCATTTTGGCATGGACTACTTCCATATCTGAGCATTTGCGAATGGTGCTGCACATTGTACAGACATTGTCGAATATCCACACGTCTGACCTTATGATGGCGTGAAGGACATGATGAAACAACTGAAGATGCTTGGATTTAGGTCTCATCCGGAGAGTCACTGAAGGTGTTGTCTTCTCTGGTGATGAAATGTCTGATAATGAAACTTGCAGCTCAGCGAGCAAACCGACATCCACTTTATCCTGAGGGACGACTGGAGAAATGTTCTGGAGCTCAAATGACTGACTTCCAACAACAATGACCAACTTCCTATCTGTCAGGTATGACTCCAATAGTGGAGTATTGGCCGCCAATACCCTATTTGCTTGGGTTTCGTGAAGCAACGTTTGAAAG
>NW_025192409.1:0-3694 GCF_004010195.1 Chiloscyllium plagiosum
GCACCAACCAGCCGACACCATCCCGCCGACACTGTGGCACCGACAACTTCCCGCCGACACCGTCCCGCTGATACTGCCCTACCGACACTGTCCTGCTGACACCGTCCCGTTGACACTGCGCTACCGACCTCGTCCTGCCGACACTCTGCCACTGACACTGTCCCACTGACGACGTGCCACCTATACCCTCCTGCCGACACTGTCCCGCTAACACCGTCCTGTTAACACGTCCCGCTAACACCGTCCAGCTGACACCGTCCCACTGACACCGTCTGACCGATACCGTCCTACCGACACTATCCTACCGACACTGTCCTTCCGACACCGTCCCGCTGACACTGTCCTGCCGACACCTCCCTGCTGACACCGTCCCACCAACACTGTCCTACCGACACTGTCCCGCTGACACCGTCTTCCTGACACTGTCCCTCCAACATCGTCCGGCTGACACTGTCCCGCTGACACTGTCCGACCAACACTGTCCCACCAACACCGTCCCACCGACACCGTCCCACCGACACCGTCCCGCTGACACTGCCCTACCGACACCATTCTGCTGACACCATCCTGCCGATACTGTCCCGTTGTCCTTGCCCTACTGACACCATCCTGCTGACACCGTCCAACCGACACCATCCCGCCGACACTGTCCCACTGACACTGCCCTACCGACACCGTCTTGCTGACACCGTCCCACTGACACCGTCCCACTGACACTGCCCTAACGACACCATCCCGCCGACACTGTCCCGTTGACACTGTCCTACTGATACTGTCCCGCTGACACCGTCTTCCTGACACTGTCCCTCCAATATCGTCCGGCTGACACTGTCCCGCTGACACTGTCCGACCAACACTGTCCCACCAACACCGTCCCACCGACACCGTCCTGCTGACACTGCCCTACCGACACCATCCTGCCAACAGCATCCTACTGACACCATCCTGCTGACACAGTCCAACCGACACCATCCCGCCGACACTGTCCCGACACTGTCCCGCTGACACTGTCCCGCTGACACTGTCCGACCAACACTGTCCCACCGACACCTTCCCACCGACACCATCCCGCTGACACTGCCCTACCGACACCATCCTGCTGACACCATCCTGCCGACACTGTCCCGTTGTCCCTGCCCTACCAACACCATCCTGCTGACACCATCCTACCGACACCATCCTGCTGACGCCGTCCAACCGACACCATCCCGCCGGCGCTGTCCCACTGACACTGCCCGAACGACACCGTCTCGCCGACACTGTTCTGCCGACACCGTCACGCCGACACCGTCCCGCCGACACTGTCCTGCTGACACTGTCCCACCGACATCATCCCACAGACACTGTCCCGCTGAAATGAATCCACCGACACTGTCCCACCGACACCGTCCCGCTGATGCTGTCCCGCTGATGGTGACACTGTCCCTCTGACACTGTCCTGCGAACACCGTCCCGCCGACACCATCCCGCCGATGCTGACCCGCTGAAACTATTCCACTGACACTGTCCCGCCGACACCGTCCCACTGACACCGTCCCGCTGACACCATCCCACTGACACCGTCCTGCCGACACTGTCCCGCTGACACCGTCCTGCTGACACTGTCCCACCGACACTGTGGCACCAAGACCGTCCCGCCAACACCGTCTCGCTGATACTGCCCTACCGACACTGTCCTGCTGACACCGTCCCGTTGACACTGCCCTACTGACTTCATCTCGCCGACGCCGTGCCACAGACACTGTCCCACTGACAACGTGCCACCGACATTGTCCTACCGACACTGTCCTACCGACACCGTCCCACTGACACTGTCCCGCTGACACTGTCCCGCTGACACTGTCCGACCAACACTGTCCCACCGACACCTTCCCACCGACACCATCCCGCTGACACTGCCCTACCGACACCATCCTGCTGACACCATCCTGCCGACACTGTCCCGTTGTCCCTGCCCTACCAACACCATCCTGCTGACACCATCCTACCGACACCATCCTGCTGACGCCGTCCAACCGACACCATCCCGCCGGCGCTGTCCCACTGACACTGCCCGAACGACACCGTCTCGCCGACACTGTTCTGCCGACACCGTCACGCCGACACCGTCCCGCCGACACTGTCCTGCTGACACTGTCCCACCGACATCAACCCACAGACACTGTCCCGCTGAAATGAATCCACTGACACTGTCCCACCGACACCGTCCCGCTGATGCTGTCCCGCTGATGGTGACACTGTCCCTCTGACACTGTCCTGCCAACACCGTCCCGCCGACACCATCCCGCCGATGCTGACCCGCTGAAACTATTCCACTGACACTGTCCCGCCGACACCGTCCCACTGACACTGTCCCGCTGACACCATCCCACTGACACCGTCCTGCCGACACTGTCCCGCTGACACCATCCTGCTGACACTGTCCCACCGACACTGTGGCACCAACAACGTCCCGCCAACACCGTCTCGCTGATACTGCCCTACCGACACTGTCCTGCTGACACCGTCCCGTTGACACTGCCCTACTGACTTCATCCCGCCGACGCCGTGCCACAGACACTGTCCCACTGACAACGTGCCACCGACATTGTCCTACCGACACTGTCCTACCGACACCGTCCCACTGACACTGTCCCGCTGACACCGTCCCATTGACACTGCCCTACCAACTTCGTCCCGCCGACACCGTGCCACTGACACTGTCCCACTGACAACGTGCCACCTACATCGTCCCACTGACACCGTCTCGCTGACACCGTCCAGCTGACACCGTCCCGCCAACACTGTCCTACCGACACTGTACCGCTGATACCATCTTCCTGACACTGTCCCTCCAACATCGTCCGTCTAACAATGTCCCGCTGACACTATCCCACTGACTCTGCCCTATCGACACCGTCCCCCAGATACCGTCCCATTGACACTGCCCTATCACACCGTCCCGCCGACACTGTCCCGCCGACACCGTCCCCCAACACCGTCCACCGACACCATCCCGCTGACACCGTCCCGCCGACACCATCCCGCCGACACTGTCCCACTGACACTGCCCTACCGACACCATCCTGTCGACACTGTCACGTTGACACTGCCCTGCCACACTGTCCCGTTGACACTGCCCTACCGACACCGTCCCGCCGATACCATCCCGCCGACACTGTCCTACCGACACCATCGTGCCGACACTGTCCCGTTGACACTGCCCTACCGACACCGTCCCACCGACACCGTCCCACTGACACTATCCCACTGAGACTGTCCCGCTGACACTGTCCCGCTGACACCGTCCCACTGACACCGCCCCACTGACACCACCCCACTGACATTGCCCCACTGACACCGTCCCACTGACACCGTCCCACTGACACCGTCCCACTGACACCACCCCACTGACACCACCACACTGACACCACCCCACTGACAACCCCACCTTGACATCACCAACTGACACCGCCCCACTGATACCGCCCCACTGACAACCCCACCTTGACACCACCCGCTGACACCGCCCCACTGACACCGTCCCACTGACACTGCCCCACTGACACCACCCCACTGACACCGCCCCATTGACACCGCCCACCGACACCGTCCCATCGACACCGCCGCACCGACACCGCCCCATCGACACCGCCCCACCGACACCTCTCTATTGACACCGCCCACCAACACTGTCCCACTGACAACTCCCCAC
>NW_025192410.1:0-3694 GCF_004010195.1 Chiloscyllium plagiosum
GCACTTTTGATATTCCTCTTAGATCTTCATTGAATTGCTGTGTTTGTACATGTTACACATCTCTCTTTTCCTTTCCAACGGGTCCTGAATATTCCTCGATATCCAGGGTTTTCTGGGTTTGAATTTCACACTAAAAGGAACATGTTGAGCCTATACTCTTGCTATGTTCTTCATGAACTCCTCCCACTCTTCTGCTGTGGAATTCCCCTTAACTTGCTGTTCTTAGACTGCTTTAGCCCGTTCCTGTCCAATTCTAATCAAATTGGCCTTACCCCAATCCAAAACCCTTTTTTGCAGACCATCTTTCTCCATAAGAAACTTTAAACTTATAGCGTTGTGATCATTCGCATTAAAATGCTCCCCCGTCACTTCAAACATCTTAATTGCCTAGAATTAGGTGCAGCACTGCACTGTCCCTGGTCAGACCATCTACATGTTGATATCAAAAGCTCTACTGCGCACATTTCAAGAAACCAGTCTCTCACAACTCTGAGTACTGTGATTATCTCAATTAATATTGGGGCAGCTGAAATCCCTTCGTATAAGAGATAATAAACAGGGGGTATGTGTTGATGGGCATTTCGCACGCTGGAAATGAGTTGAAAGTAATGTTCTGCAGGGGTCGCGGTGTTGGGACCCTTGCTTTTTCTTCTTTACAGGTCATTCTGCGCGTTTCACTAATGCAAATTTGCTAGAACATGATTGACAAATCGGGGATACTGTTTCAATAGCAGAAACTTTTAAAGCATGTCTCAGTTATTATGCGATTCCAGCCCCATTAGTGTAAATAGAACTGCTATTACGCGATTTTCTTATCGCCACAGGATTGCACGAGAACGGAACAACCGTGTGGCAGCAGAATCGACTTTATCTAAATCATACAATCCTGACAAGTGTGGAATCAGGCCATTCGGCCCATTGAGTCGTCAACAACCTCCAAGGAGCACCCCACCCTAAAATGCCCATGTCTAATCCACCTAGCCTGCACATCCCAAGGTACCATATGCACTCTAGCATATGGTCAATCCACCTAACCTGCATATCATTGAACATCGGGAGGAAACCAGAGCACCCAGAAGAAACCTGTGCAGACCCAGGGGAATGTGTAAACTCCACAGAAAGAGCAGCCCGAGGCTGGAATCAAACCCGGGTCGCTGGCACTGTGAGGCAGCAGTGCTAACCACTGAGACACCGTGTCGCCACAAGCGATTTGGAGATGAGGGTTGATGGAAAAATCTCTAAACTTGCCGATGATGCCAAACTAGGGAGAACAGGGATTTGTGAAGATGATGATTGACAGCAACTGGTTAATGATCGACAGAAATTGTGTTGATCTGTTAGAAAAATTCCAACCACTGACCTGTTTCCCTTGAATTCTGCTGAAAGTAATGCTCACATTTCCACTCAGATTTTGGATTCCTCTGTTCCCTTTCGTCACAGTTACCACTCTTGAATAAAACTCGCTGGACTGTAGATTCTTCGACACATTGCTTTCATCATCCACTAGCTCTGGACCGATGATGGAATCCAAATTACTGTAGGAGATAAAGGCGAGTGTAGCTTCCAGGACAGAAAAGATAAGGAAGTAAGTCAGATCACTCAGCCACTCTAAGTGTGAGGAGATCATGCAGAGTGTTATTACGGAGCTGAGGGTTATTGGGGGGGAGAGATTACAGACAGGCAAAAGGATAACCAGGATCTCATTGAATGGTGGAGCAGACTCAAAGAGCCGAATGGCCTACTCCTACCGCTGTGTTATAATCTAAACCTCAGCTGCTGTACTTGCTGGCCTATTTTCACTTCAGCTCTGAGCAACGTTTCAATCTTCAACCCCAGCCTTACACTCATGCCCTTCTCACCCCTGTAATCCCATAAGATATTGGAGCAAAACAAGGCCATTCAGCCCATTGAGTCTGCTCCACCATTCGATCATGGCTGGTAGGTTTCTCAGCCTCATTCTCCTACCTTCTCCCTTTACTAATCAAGAACCTGTCTCTATCCATCATAAATACATTTGCCTTCTGGGGCAATGGGTTCCACAGATTCACCATCCTCTGGCTGAAGAAACTTCTCCTCATTGCAACCAACTCAAAACCTCTTGAGATCTCTGTGCTCCCCCTTATTTTAATCATGCCACAATTAGCAGGCGCACCTTCAGGAACTGTTAGCTCCAAATGCTGGAATTCAACCATATTCATAGCTCTCCTCCTCTCTGCTCCTTTAAGGCGCTCTTTCAAACCAAGCCATTTGGCCACCTGTCCTACCTGTCAAAGTGCACTCATGCAAAGCATTTTGGGATAGATTACAACTTTAAAGGTGCTGTGTAAATGCTGTTGGTGCCATGAACATGTTAATTTGGCACAGATTTACTCACAAAATTGACTCATTTGTTTCTCAAAGGGCTTCCAGGAGGTCATTGATCATAGAATCCCTATAGTATGGAAGCAGACCATTTGGCCCATCCCGACCCTCTGAAGAGTAACCCACCCAAACCCATTCCCCTGCCCTATTATCCTATATTTACTCCTGACTAACTCATAGATACCGGAACACGAGGGTCAAGGTCACATGGCCAATCCACCTAATCTCCACATCTTTGAACTGTGGGAGGAAACCAGAGCACCCAGAGGAAACTCCGCACAGACAGTCACCCAAAGCTAGAATCAAACCGAGAGATGAAGCCTGGTGCTGTGGGACAACAGTGCTAACCACTGAGCCCAAGGGATGTCTGATTGATAGGATGTCATGATGTGTGGCTGTTTACAATGGGTTCCATGGTGTTTTATCAACATGTATACAATGTTACGTTTGGTCACTTATTACAACAGTCTCTTGTTAAGTGTCATTGTTGGCAAACATTCGCCATGGGCTAAGTTTTAAAAGTGATTTTTGTTATTCACTCAGGTGCACAGGTGTTAAAAAGATGTGGGTGTACTGTACCTTTAAGAGAGTTAAAATCTATCAGAACTACCTTACACAGCACCAAGTGTTCTGAAAAAGGTCACAATGTAACGCTTGCTCGAAAGCTAGATTAGCTGGGTTGCCTGAAGATGAAAAAAACAAATTCAAATTCGGCCAATCAGTTTATGCCCCAAAAATACCAAAGTCCAATCAAGTCTGAATTCAGTATATTGGCAATCTTCAAAGCCACTGATACAATCCGATGCTTTGGAGGTATAAGACTGGGAAAACCTGAACAATTGAAGGAGAACTGCCAAGCCGCCAGCATCAACAGACTGCCAGAGAATAGCGCTCTTAATGGTACTTTTATCGATCAGTGACCTATAAAACATAAATCCCAAAGGAGACAAAAAGAAGACAGAGGAAGAGAAGATTTGACATCTGGCTGGTCTTGAAAACTTGAATTTTTAGTAAATCTTAATTGGGGGTTTTATCAGACTAGTATTATAGAAGGGAAGGTAAAAGATAGGTTAGAGGAAGGAGTTGTAAATAGTTGTTAGTTAATTATTCTCTGTTATACTTTAAGAAATAAAGTTGTTAATTTTTACTTTGATTAGTTTTTGGTGTCTTGAATTTTCACAGATTACTGCATGGGAAAAATCTCTTCTGTGTTGCTGCTTTAAATTAAGCAGGAAGGTTTACCCCATGACGTAACAAAGGTGAATAAAGCAGAGACATACCAGAGTCTTTGTCACCTAACACCGTGTAAGGGTCAACGTTCAGAGTGTCTCCT
>NW_025192411.1:0-3694 GCF_004010195.1 Chiloscyllium plagiosum
AGTATGAGCAGTGCAGGAATGACGTTCGGATCAAAAGACGCATTTCCAATTGTACACATGTATTAAAAGGAGAGAAATTTAGCTCATTTCTATTTCCTCCCAGGGAGAAGGGAGAGTTAAAAATTTTTTATATGTATGCCTGAGCTGGTGTGGGTTTATTGTCCATCCCTCATTGTCTGGAGGGCGATGAAGAGTCAACCACAATATTGTAGGTCAAACCGGTGAAAGGTGAGCTCAATGGTATTTTACAATAACTGACAGAGTCCAGCTTTTTAATGACTTAACGTTTCACCCTTATGTGGCCTGTCGGGATTTGAACGTCTCTCCCAAGGGTCATGGATGACGAGCTGAAAATGTGTTGCAGGAATAGCGCAGCAGGTCAGGCAGCATCCAAGGAGCAGGAGAATCGAAGTTTCGGTCATGAGCCCTTCTTCAGGAAAGATGACGAGACTAGTTATAGTGAGACAAAGCCACTGTCGCCTGGGACAGGAATTTCCAGCTTTGGTCAACAAGAGTATACAATGTCCCAGGGAAACCGGAATGATCTGTTCAGAACTTCTATCCTGAACTGACAGGAATAACTTCTGTAAAACTTCTCTCACAGCATTTTAAAGGAGATTTACAAATGAAAAAATCATAATTCTTAAGTCTGTGTTGACTAATACTTACGTCATGTAGAATAAAACCCAACTGTTCATTAAACCAAACGCCCAGAAAAGCTCACCTTACCTCAAAGTCTGTTAAAATGTGACACTATTCCACTATTTAAAGAAAAAATAATTGTTTTTAAACTGTAACAGTGAACATTAAACAAAAACTATTCACAAATCCAATCCCCCTCATTAATTATTATCTAACACTGACTCTATAGAATAATATGAAATGTGACACTATTCCACTATTTAAAGAAAAATAATTGTTTTTAAACTGTAACAGTGAACATTAAACAAAAACTGTTCACAAATCCAATCCCCCTCATTAATTATTATCTAACACTGACTCTATAGAATAATATGCTATTCTAATAGCATTTATTAAACATTACATTACCTCACGGCTGCACAGTCTCCACTTCTTCGATGTTTTTACTCACTCAGGTGTCAAACCATGTTGTGGGCGGTACGGTGGCACAGTGGTTAGCACTGCTGCCTCACAGCGCCAGAGACCCGGGTTCAGTTCCCGCCTCAGGCGACTAACTGTGTGGAGTTTGCATGACATAAGAGTAAGTATTATTCATACTGAAACTTATGGATAATGATTCTTTTCAACTTCCATTGGCTTCTGGTGTCCTGGGCATAATTTTAACTAATTAGTTAAATTCAAATTGTTATCAAAACATCAAACAGAACTCGGTTATCCATTTAACAGCTAATTGCTACATTTGAACAGCCTGACTTTTTGCTGGCTGCTGTGTCTGTACTTTAAAATTCAGAAAAACACTCTCTCTTAAAGTGAATATACATGTATTCGACTTCGGAACATTCGTCCTGGACAAACACGAGGACACCAACGAGGTCACTGTGATTAATCTATGGAAATGTGTGAAGAGATTCAGCTACCCTTTCCAGCTGGAAATTAATTGATGCAGTCACATTAGAAAGATGTTTTTTACTGCTCTACACTTGGGAAGGGATTCCGTGTTATCCATCCTCCAGAAACACATGCTTATTCACGGAGGAGATACTGTTCAGTTTTCCTTCCTGTGGCGAGCGTTTGGGTATCACCAAGCTCACTCAGGTACTGACCTGATTCCAGCCTTGGTTAAAACATGGACAAAAGAGCTGAATTCGAGAGGTGAAATGAGAGTGACAGCCCTTGCCCTCAAGGCTGTATTTGACCCAGTGTGGCATCAAGGAGCTTTGATTAGATTCCAGTCTGTACTTACTCTTGTGTATGTTTCTCTGTGTATAAATCATCCCGATCTCCTTGATTAGATTCCAGTCTGTAAAAATCACTCCTGATTAGATTATAACCTGTACTTCGACCCCAGTTTTCTGTTACAATGGATGTAATATTGCCGATCCCCTCGATCAAATTTCCGTCTGTCACTCACTCCTGATTGTTAACAACCCCATTCCTCGATTAGATTCCAGTCTATAAAACCCTCCTATGAGTCTAGCTACCCTTTGGCAACTTTGTTTGTATTCATTTTTAACTTTAAGTACTGACCAATCAAAGATCCCTCCGTCTGAAGTTATAACATGATCTGTCATGGCTTATGTCTTACCCAGCATGCCATGCGAATGTGATAGTGCCCCATTTTCAATGCAGGCGGCCTACGAGCAAGCGCATGGGGTGGAGTCGGGATCATGTGCACTGATGGTCCGGAGGTAGGAAGAGAGAATGATGTTATCTGCTGTCCTACATTGACCGTGATGGTTCCTGGAAACTCTTTTCACGGGGGAAGAGAGGGAGCATTTCCAGACTTTTCCTCGAGTAATGTTTGACTGGAGTCGTGTAGTGAGTCTTTCTAATCTCTGTCTCACTCACTTGATAATTTTGGTGGTTTGTAGTTCACTGCAAATGTTAGGCTGCACTCCTCAATCTTCTGCATTTATCTTACTCAGACATGGGATCTGAACGTCGTTAGCATCTATTTGCCATCCCTCATTGTGCAATTGAGTTCCAGACTTCAGACTCTTGGCGTTCGATGTCAGCTTGAATGAGAATGTTGGGCATTTACTGAGCTGTTTGAATTAAGAGGCACAGAGAAGATGATAGAGATAGCAAGGGACAAGACTATGAGCAAAGATTGGCATTTTATAATGGAACTTCTGCATTACCAGGAGCCTGTGTAGAGCAGCAGGCACAGTAATCATAGGTTAAATGAGCTGCGTGTGAGGAAGGCGAGAACCAGCTCTGGAATGAAACTAGGTCACTGGACCTGAAACGTTGACTGTACTGTCTGTCCATAGATGCTGCCAGACCTACTGAGGTTCTCCAGCAATTTTTGTTTCTGTTTCAAATTTCCAACATCTGCAGTTATTTCTTTCTTGTTTATTGATCTGGATGATCTGTTGTTTGGGGGAATACCATGTTGCAGCCCTTGGTGTGTGACAGAAGAATCAAACTCAGAGGTGACAAATGCATAGATGTAATTTTCAGAAGCAGATGAGCAGATATGGGCAGAGTCAAATATTATTCCTGAGGTTTAAAGAGGTGGACATAATTCAAGTGTGGATATGTTGTTGGAAGTTCATCAGGGAGGAGAGTCATAGAGATCTATAGCATGGAAACAGACCCTTCGGTCCAACTCATACATGCTGACCAGATATCCCAACCCAATCTAGTCCCACCTGCCAGCACCCAACCCATATCCCTCCAAACCCTTCCTATTCATATACCCATCCAAATACCTCTCTTAATTGTTGTAATTGTAACAGCCTCCACCATTTCCTCTGGCAGCTCATTCCATAAACGTACCACCCTCTGTGTGTAAAAGTTGGTCCTTCGGTCTCTTTTATCTCTTTCCCCTCTCACACTAAACCTATGCTCTCTCGTTCTGGACTCTCCGACCTCAGGGAAAAGACTTTGCCTATTTACCCTATCCATGCCCCTCATAGTTTTGTAAACCCCTATAAGGTTCAGCCTCCAATGCTGGGAAAACAGCCCCAGCCTGTTCAGCCTCTCCCTGTAGCTCAGATCCTCCAATCCTGGCAATGTCCTTGTAAATCTTTTCTGAACCTTTTCAAGT
>NW_025192412.1:0-3695 GCF_004010195.1 Chiloscyllium plagiosum
GTAGGGAAAGATTCTGGGTTAAGAAGGTATTAACAGCTGGCCTCTGTTTACTCTGGGCCATTATAACAAACTAAGTTTTCCAATTCTGACCACTTCTTCCGATGTTCTTGCAAGTTGATTGAGTTTTTTGAAGAAGTAACAAAGAAGATTGATGAGGGCAGAGCAGTAGATGTGATCTATATGGACTTGAGTAAGGTGTTCGACAAGCTTTGTCTTATGAATAAAAAATGTTGTCCAGCTCGCCCACAGTGGAGTGCACTGAGGATACAGGCTAGGTAGAATTGCAGTGTGATGTTCTTAGGTTGTTGTTTCACACTCTCTTTCCAGCTTTTGCAGTAGGCTTGTGGATTTCAGCATCAAGTGACTGATTGCTAGAGGTTATGGAGCTGACAGTAACCTCGAGGGGAACCTTGTGAATTGGTGGTATGGCAACATGCACCATGACAGTTATCTTTCCACTGTTGATGTGTAAGAGATTCCACTTCCTTCCTCCTTGTTGTGATTCTTGGAACCCAGAATTACAACAACAAAGTGCACACAATAAAGAGGATTTAGCTCAACCATAAATTGCATGGTTTATTAAGTCAACAAAATCACATTATAAGCTCCTTTATGATTTGACTGAAACTTACATCACTCACTAGTCATTACCAATGATGCTTGTAAGTCTGGAGCTGGAGATTACTGGTCACTATCAAACTTCACCTGATTGCAAAGACCACACTTCGATATGGCCCTTTCTTATAGTGCTCAAATTACATAGTCATGTACCTGGGCCTCAGCTATAGATGCAGTTAATAGGCTTCTGGATTGCCTGACATTTCACATCAATTTATCTTGGTCTTTCAGCCTTCTGAGATATGCAAGAATGCTCCTGAAAGGTACAGAATTATTTCCTTTTTGGGAATGAATACACAGATGTCAAGCATCGCAAACTGTTTCTGCTCCCAATGTCCTGTTGTTGACTTTCTTCATCTGCAATAAGAAAGAACTGGGGCAATGAATGAGATTACAGTGAGTGGGATGGCCATTAGTGCTGGCGCTTGTGGGGGAATGCTGTATTGTGTTCTGAGGGACTGAGGAGGCAGCATGGAGCACATGCAGGGTTAGTGAGGTGACAGGCTGAAGGAGGTTGGGTGGTGGGGGGGACAACTGATGGAAAATGTAGCAGGCAATATTGCGAGCGGTACAGCAAGAGACCAGGTGGATGATGGGCGTAGTGGCAGAGATAGTGTGTGTGAGCTGCAGAGAGAAAAATGTGGCACTTACTCTGATGGAGCAAAGAAGGTCATTGATCTTTTTATGGCATTTCTGGCCATTCTTCTGCACCCTGGAGACCACATTGATCCAGGTGGCGACCTCAGACCAGGCTAGCATAGTAAGGTGGCACAGTCCCCTCTGCTAGCCCGCTAGGATGGCTCAGTCTCCATCAGAGAATCATAGTGTCCTCTTGCCCTCTCTGACATCTTCTGACTCTGTTTACATCTCAGCAAGGCTGCTGTTGAATGCCAATGCTCATCAAGGTATCCTGTGGCGTTTGTGGAATGTGCAGGCAGAAGGGCTGCTGGTGTTTCAGCTGATATCCTCTGCATGGTGAGTTGTTTGGTGAAGGACGCATGTTAAGTTGTGGTGGAAATCAACATGGGAGGTGACTTGGTGGTGAAGTAGGCAATACACGCACTGAATTTGGCCAGAAACGGTGAGAGAATTGACCAGGCCTTGCAGAGACAAACTCTGGCAAATGCAAAGGAATATAAGAAACTACAGAAGGTTGTGTGCACAGCCCAGACCATCACGGAAGCCAACCTTCCATCCATGGACTCCATTTACATGGCTCTTTGCTGCAACAGGGCTGCCAACATTATCAAAGACCCATCATACCCCGGTATGCTCTCCTACAACCTCTTCCTTCAGGCAGAAGATATGGAAGGTCGGACACATGCACCAGCAGGTTAAGGAACAGCTTCTTCTGGGCTGTTATTAAACTGATGAATGGACTCCCTGACTTCAAATAATGCTGAACTTGTTAATGTTGATGTCGCCTAGAGCACGCCCTGTGCAACGTAACCTGTACGCCTCTGCCCAAGTTTTTTTACTCTCTACAATCTGTACATCTTCGCTTACTATCATCTGCCTGTACTGCTTGGAAACAAAGCTTTTCGTTGTACTACGGTACATGTGACAATCAATCAATCAATCAATCAGTAAACTTGACAAAAACAATATATGCTGTTTGTGATTTGCTTATAGTTTGTTCATGTTCAGCTGTTAATGTTCCTTCTGTTATTGATAATAACTAATGGTGGGTCATAGACAAGACTGAAGCTTTCACAGCAATCTTCAGCCAGAAGTGCCGAGTCGATGATCCATCTCAGCCTCCTCCAGTGCCCCCAGCATTACAGATGTCAGAATTTGTGGGTGGCACAGTGGCACAGTGGTTAGCACTGCTGCCTCACAGTGCCAGAGACCCGGGTTCAATTCCCGCCTCAGGCAACTGACTGTGTGGAGTTTGCATGTTCTCCCCGTGTCTGCATGGGTTTCCTCCGGGTGCTCCGGTTTCCTCCCACAGTCCAAAGATGTGCAGGTCAGGTGAATTGGCCATGCTAAATTGCCCGTAGTGTTAGGTAAGGGGTAAATGTAGGGGTATGGGTGGTTTGCTCTTCGGCGGGGCAGTGTGGACTTGTTGGGCCGAAGGGCCTGTTTCCACACTGTAAGTAATCTAATCTAATCTAATCAAAATGCAAGAATTCAACCAATTTCATTCACTCCATGTGATGAAGAAATTATTGGAAGTGCTGGATACTGTAAGGGCTTTGGGCCTGACAGCATTCCAACAATAACATTGAACCCTTCTGCCTGCCTTAGAACCTGCCAGTCCCTGAGCCAAGCTGTTCCAATACAGTTATAGCACTGGCATTCACCCAACAATGAGGAAACTTTCCCAGGAATGCCCTGTACATAAAAAGCAGGACATAAATGGGTATTTAACCAAGGCTGACCTCATTACAGCCTTTGTTAAATTAAACTCTGTCTGCCACACCTCAGCTCATTGACCAATTTAGAGCCTAAGAGTTATACAGCATGGAAACAAACTCTACGGTCCACCAGTCCACACTGACCATGTTCCCAAAATAAAGTAGTCCCACCTGCCTGTGCTTGGCCCATAATTCTCCAGACCTTCCATATTCTTCTACTTATGCAGATACCTTTTCAATGTTGTAACTGTACCAGCATCCATTTCTTGCTCTGGCAGCTCATTCCACACATGAACGACTCTCTGTGTAAAAACGTTGCACCTCATGTCCTTTTTGAAACTATCTCCTCTCACTTTAAAAATATGCCCCAGCTTTGAACTCTGCCAACCTAGGGAAAAGACCTTGTTATTCACCTAATCTACAATCCTCATGATTTTATAAACCTCAACCTCAAATGCTCCATTTGAAAAATTCCCACTCTTTCCAGTCTATTTTTATATCTTAAACCATTCATTCCTGGTAAGTCTTTTCTGAACCTTACCATAACAGGGCAAACAGAACTTCACACGGTACTCCAAGATCTCTTTGTAATCTTAGATAACCTTCTTCGCTGTCTACTTGACCACCAATTCTGGTGTCATCTGCAAACTTGCTAATCATG
This sequence comes from Chiloscyllium plagiosum, assembly GCF_004010195.1. NCBI lineage: Eukaryota > Metazoa > Chordata > Chondrichthyes > Orectolobiformes > Hemiscylliidae > Chiloscyllium > Chiloscyllium plagiosum. The sequence goes on from NW_025192412.1 coordinate 3,637, forward strand.
CCTCCTAAAATCTTATCCAAATCATTTCTATAAATGACAAACAAAAGTGGACCTAGTCC
>NW_025192413.1:0-3695 GCF_004010195.1 Chiloscyllium plagiosum
ACTTCAATACTACATTACAGGAAATGTATAAATGTTAGGAACCACAGAACGATGAAAAGGTTTAACATTATTACTTGGACAGAATTTCAACAGTGGCCCTGTTTTCTGCTTCCCTCCATTTTCAAATCGAAAAGTTACATTTCTTGCTTACGAGTCTGAATGAAACCTCTCTGAATTTAATTAATGCCGAAAACAAAAGAAGTGGAGAACAATAGTGATAAGGAGATTGCATTGTTCGGGCATCAGTCAGATGTCTGTGACAGTGTAGATGCGACATCAGGTAGCACGCTGCCTCCCTGGTTGCAAAGTCTGGGATGTCACTGAGTGGCTGAAGGACAGTCTGAAAAGGATAGTAACAAATATAAGATGTGGCAACGGATGAAGCCTTGAAAAGAGTACATAGCAAGTTATGAGATCAATTGAGAACACAGGGTTAAATACAAAGTAATGTTCGGTCGATGATGCCTAACCAAACATTTTGAAGAAAGGTATAATCTGAGACGTGATAGAATTTTAACTCACTCTCAACTATCACCACAGAAACACGCGCGCTTACGTGCGCGCACACACACACGCGTGAGCACACACAGACAAACACACACACGCACAGAGAAATTCTCGATTGTTATCCAAGCGGGTTCCCATTTTAAACGAATTGGATTTCCAATTCGATACCTGAATCGTAGCATCCCCATGGACAATTTTCCTCAACCCATGTGCTATGTCCTGCTCACAAAAACTGCATTTGATTCCAATACCGTGTATTGTTTTATACAAGAACCTTTCAGTATGGGGGGGGATTGAGTCTTGATTCTGACCCAGCTGTGTGAATGTCTGTTTATCTGACATCCAGGATTGTTTCATCAAGCTTTGATGTTTGGAAATTCCGATGTTAATTTGACTACAGTCCATTAGTAGATCTGTATTTGTTTTCAGCCAAATACTCCTTTACGCTGGAATTTATTCAGTGATTCAACATCGTTGTCCGCATTCTTGGACACAAATCGGGAGAGTTTAAGTGATGGCGTCACCAAATATTTGGACGATTTGGCAATTACAACAAGGGCATGGGCGGAGGGAAGTGAGGAATTTTTACTGTCATCTTACAGGAGGTATGGACACCATGAAGCATCTCCAAAAGGCTAACGGATGAATGTCGCAATTCACAGATATTCTGGACGAGCAGAGCGAAACAGGCAGACACACTGAATAAGGGACAGAGAGTGACAGAAAGATTTTGGGATTTTCAACAGGCATCCGTTCAAGTCAGTCTTGATTTAAAACTTGAGTATGTTATTGGTGAAACTATTTTAAAATAAATTGTGAAGTGGAAGTAAGCTGCTGTCACGATGACCAACGTAGCGATGGTAAGTGAATGGGCAAAGCATTGTCCGTTACAATATAAAGTGGAGAGTGTAATGTTTGTCAGGGAGAATCGACAGAGACTTTAGTTTAAATGAGGATATGTTACAGGACTCTGACGTAGAGAGGGATCTGTGTGTCCTGGGATATCAAAAACATTGAGTTAAGCTGCAGCAGCAGGACGGTATTAGCAAGGAAAAGGAATGAAGTTTTCATTTGTTCATTGGATGTGAGCATCACTGGCTGCACTCAGCATTTATCCCTCATTCCCATCAACCCTTGAGAAGGTGGTAGTGAAACGTCTTATTGAACTGGTGTACTCAATAAAAGTTTATTTTTGGGGAAACTGAATGTAGCAGAAATTAAACAACAGCTTTTTGTATTCTCAGTCCCAATTTGTAACCTAACTGTTTGGGTGGCACGGTGACTCAGTGTTAGCATTGCTGCCTCAGAGTTCCAGGGACTCGTGTTTGATTCCAGGCCACTGTATATTGAGTTTTTAAGTTCTCCCCGTGTTTGCGTGGGGTTCCTTTGGATGGTCTGGTTTACTTCGACATGTGCTGGTTAGGTAATATTGGCCATGCTAAATTGCCCATAGTGATCAGACATGTGTATGTTAGGTGCATTAGTCAGCGAAATGTACAGTGATAGGGCAGGGGAAGTTCACACAGCTGGGATTATATATTCATTTACTCAAGATTGAGTTAGAGACTGGAATTCCATGTGTTGTCAGCGAGCTGATGTACAGCAGAACAAAGTATTTAAGCTAATTGAGGGGATAAATTCGTAGAGCAGGGAGAGAATAGGCAAAAAAAACCAAAAATTGCTGATAATAGCTCAGCAGATTTGGTAGCATCTGTGCAAAGAAACCAGACACTTCGTATGCGAGGTTTTTCAGTTACTTTTGGTTTTGTTTCTGATTGACAGCATCTGCAGTTCTTTCAGATTGTATTTAGGTAAAGTTCAGGGAAAGCTGTCTCTACACTTCAGCTTTTCTAACTCCCATTCCATGTTCACCCTGAAGTTAGATAATGACTAAGTCAACACTTATCCTCACACTGTCCCCGTCAAACACACGTGGCATAGTTATGTCACTGGCTTAGAGGCAGAGTATGTTTCCCTGTGCACTTTCTCCAGCTAAAACTCCCTGGGTCTGGGAAGAATAGGGTTACATACAATGTACAGATATGTCCACAACCACTCTAGTATCAGGGGAACCTCTGTGTTCGATTACAGAGAAAAGCTGCCTCAACAGTGTCTATCACAAACTCTGACATAGCTCATACACACAAACACACTGTCATGCAGTCACACATGTTCAGTCACACACACAGTAGAGCGTTACAAACTCCCTATCTCAGAATCTCACACTAGAACACAACCTCTCACTCAAACTATCTCAGCCACCAACTCACATTCAATCAGTCACAGACACCTCAAATCCACACTCGCTCGTTCACATACACAGTTACTCTTTCACAAATATATACTAATGATTCGCAATGCGAGAGGCTTGCTTAATGGTAAATCGATTTCTTTATTTTTAGAGAACACAAAATTTGAAAGCATGTTACTTCAGGCTGGCCCTTGATAAGTGCCTGTTTTCTGGATAAAATTCCCCTTACTCCACGTTAAATCTCTGACAGATTCTGAACAAGACCACGCACCTACAATTCTGTAGCTGACCTGTCATATATTGATCGTATTTTCCTCTTGAAGTCTGGAAAGTTAGACAGACTTTTAAAAATCTCAGGGCACGGACTTTAAAAGGATTCTGGAATCTGCATCTTAATCAATGGAAACTTTGTAACAGACCTGCCCCTCATAATTTTGTAAAACTCTATAAGGACACCCCTCAGCCTCCGATGCTCCAGGGAAAACAGCCCCAGCCTGTTCAGCCTCTCCCTGTAGCTCAGATCCTCCAACCGTGGCAATATCATTGTAAATCCTTTCTGAACCCTTTCAAGTTTCACACCATCTTTCCAACAGGAAGGGAACCAGAATTGCACGCAATATTCCAACAGTGGTCAAAACAATGTCCTGTACAGCCGCAACCTGACCATCCAACTCCTGTACTCAATACTCTGACCAATAAAGGAAAGCATACCAAACACCTTGTTCACTATCCTATCTACCTGCGACTCCACTTTCAAGGATAATGCATAAAGTGTAAGATGCGTTTTAATCTGCCAAACCAGGACAGATGATTCCAAAAGTGTCTGTTAGCCATTATAGGTTTGTTTCAGGTAGTCAATTCATGTCAGCACAGCGCTGACAGCGACTTTATAAACAGGGAAAAGCAAGAACGGGTTGGGGACTTGGGAGTACATGTG
>NW_025192414.1:0-3695 GCF_004010195.1 Chiloscyllium plagiosum
GTGACATTTACTAGCATATCTGAAACACTCTGTCACACTCTCTGACAAACGGTGAGACACTGTGACGCTCTTTGAGACACACTGTGTCACTTTCTGACTCTCCCTTTCTCTCTGAGACACACTGTGACACTCACTGACTCTCTCTGAGGCACACTGTGCCACTCTCTGACTGACTGTGACACACTGTGATACTCTCTGATTCACTCTGGCACTCTGAGACACACTGTGAAGCTCTCTGAGACACACTGTGACACTCTCTAACACTCTCTGAGACATACTGCTACACTTTCTAGCACATCTGAAACACACTGCGACACTCTCTGTGTTTCAGTGAGTTTCAGAGAGAGTCACATTGTGTCCCAGTCTGTCAGGGAGTGTCATAGTGTATCTCTGCCTGTGTCAGAGAGTGTTATAGTGTTTCTCTGCCTGTGTCAGAGAGTGTCACAGTGTATTTCAGTGAGTGTCAGAGAGCGTCACAATGTGTCTCAGGGAGTGTCACAATCTGTCACAGTCTCTCAGAGAGTGTTTCAGTGTGTCACAATCTATCACAGAGTGTCACAGTGTGTTTCTGCCTGTGTCAGAGAGTGTCACAGTGTGTTTCAGAGAGTGTCAGAGAGTTTCTCATTCTTTCACAGTCTGTAGGAGAGTGTCACAGTGTGTTTCAGAGAATATCAGAGAGTGTCACAGTGTGTCTCAGAGAGTGTCACAGTCTGTCACCGTCACTCAGAGTGTGTTTCAGTGTGTCACAGTCTGTCACAGTGCGCCTCAGAGAATATCAAAGAGTGTCACAGTGTGTCTCAGAGATTCAGGGAGACTCAGAAAGTATCACAATCTGTCAGCGAGTGTCACACTCTCTGAGACACACTGTGATGACACTCTCTGACACAGGCAGAGACGCACTGTGACACTCTCTAACACTCTCTGAAACACACTGTTACACCCTCTGAAAGACTGTGACACACTGCGCCGCTCTCTGAGACACTCTGTGCCACACATTGACTCTCTCTGACACTCTCTGAGGCACAGTATGACATACAGTGACACTCTCTTAGACACACAGTCACACTCTCTGACTCTCTCTGACACTCTCTCAGACACACTAAGACTCTCTCTGATCCTATCTGACACTCTCTGAGATACACTGTGACTCTCTCTGACACAAGCTCAGACACACTGTGACACTCTCTGAAACTCTCCAACACATTGTGACGCTCTCTGAGACACACTTAGACACTCTCTGACACTCTCTGAGACATACTGCTACACTTTCTAGCACATCTGGGACACACTGCGACACTCTCTGTGTTTCAGAGAGAGTCACACTGTGTCACAGTCTGTCAGAGAATGTCACAGTGTGTCTATGCCTGTGTCAGAGAAGGTCACAGTGTGTTTCAGAGAGTGTCAGAGAGTGTCACATTGTGTCCCAGTCTGTCAGGGAGTGTCATAGTGTGTCTCTGCCTGTGTCAGAGAGTGTTATAGTGTGTCTCTGCCTGTGTCAGAGAGTGTTATAGTGTGTCTCTGCCTGTGTCAGAGAGTGTCACAGTGTATTTCAGTGAGTGTCAGAGAGCGTCACAATGTGTCTCAGGGAGTGTCACAATCTGTCACAGTCTCGCAGAGAGTGTTTCAGTGTGTCACAGTCTATCACAGAGTGTCACAGTGTGTCTCTGCCTGTGTTAGAGACGCACTCTGACACTCTCTAACACTCTCTGTGACACTTTCTAGCACATCTGTAACACTCTGTGACACTCTCTGACACGGTGACACACTGTGACGCTCTTTGAGACAGACTGTGAAACTTTCTGACTCTCTCTGACTCTGAGACACACTGTCACACTCTCTGACATATGATGACATTTTCTGCGACACTGCAACACTCTCTGAGATACACTGTGGCAATTTCAGTCTCTCTCTGACTACCTGAGACACACTGTGATACTCTCTGAGATAGACGATGACACTGTCTGACTCTCTCTGAGACACACTGTGACACTCACTGACTCTCTCTGAGGCACACTGTGACACTCTCTGACTGACTGTGACACACTGAAACACTATCTGACTCTCTCTGGCACTCTGAGACACACTGTGACACTCTCTAACACTCTCTGAGACATACTGCTACACTTTCTAGCACATCTGAAACACACTGTGAGAATCTCTGTGTTTCAGAGAGTTTCAGAGAGAGTCACATTGTGTCCCAGTCTGTCAGGGAGTGTCATAGTGTGTCTCTGTCTGTGTCAGAGTGTGTTATAGTGTGTCTCTGCCTGTGTCAGAGAGTGTCACAGTGTATTTCAGTGAGTGTCAGAGAGCGTCACAATGTGTCTCAGGGAGTGTCACAATCTGTCACAGTCTCTCAGAGAGTGTTTCAGTGTGTCACAGTCTATCACAGAGTGTCACAGTGTGTTTCTGCCTGTGTCAGAGAGTGTCACAGTGTGTTTCAGAGAGTGTCAGAGAGTTTCTCATTCTGTCACTGTCTGTAGGAGAGTGTCACAGTGTGTTTCAGAGAATATCAGAGAGTGTCACAGTGTGTCTCAGAGAGTGTCACAGTCTGTCACCGTCACTCAGAGTGTGTTTCATTGTGTCACAGTCTGTCAGAGAGTGTCACAGTGCGCCTCAAGAATATCAGAGAGTGTCACAGTGTGTCTCAGAGATTCAGGGAGAGTCAGAAAGTATCACAATCTCTGAGACACGCTGTGATGACACTCTCTGACACAGGCAGAGACACGCTGTGACACTCTCTGACACTCTCCAACACACTATGACACTCTCTGAGACGCACTGTGACACTCTCTAACACTCTCTGAAACACACTGTTACACTCTCTGAGAGACTGTGACACACTGCGCCGCTCTCTGAGACACTCTGTGCCACACATTGACTCTCTGACACTCTCTGAGGCACAGTATGACATACTGTGACACTCTCTTAGACACACTGTCACACTCTCTGACTCTCTCTGACACTCTCTCAGACACACTAAGACTCTCTCTGATCCTATCTGAAACTCTCTGAGATACGCTGTGACTCTCTCTGACACAGGCTGAGACACACTGTGACACTCTCTGACACTCTCCAACACACTGTGACGCTCTCTGAGACGCCCTGTGACACTCTCTAACACTCTCTGAGACATACTGCTACACTTTCTAGCACATCTGAGACACACTGCGACACTCTCTGTGTTTCAGAGAGAGTCACACTGTGTCACAGTCTGTCACAGTTGTCTCATTCTGTCACAGTCTGTAGGAGAGTGTCACAGCGTGTTTCAGAGAGTGTCACAGTCTGTCACCGTCACTCAGAGTGTGTTTCAGTGTGTCACAGTCTGTCAGAGAGTGTCACAGTGCGCCTCAGAGAGAGTCAGAGAGTGTCGCAGTGTGTCTCAGAGATTCAGAGATAATCAGAAAGTATCACAATCTGTCAGCGAGTGTCACACTCTCTGAGACACACTGTGATGACACACTCTGACACAGGCAGAGACACACTGTGACACTCTCTGACACTCTCCAACACACTATGACACTCTCTGTGACACTTTCTAGCACATCAGAAACACTCTGTGACACTCTCTGACAAACGGTGACACACTGTGACGCTCTTTGAGACAGGCTGCGACACTTTCTGACTCTCCCTGACTCTCTGAGACACACTGTGACACTCTCTGTCTCTCTCTGAAACTCTCTGTGGCACTCTCTGAC
>NW_025192415.1:0-3695 GCF_004010195.1 Chiloscyllium plagiosum
CAAACTTGCTGACCCATTCTTCAATCCCCTCATTCAAGTCATTATTAAAAATTACAAACAGTAGACGCCCAAGGATCCCTGTGGAACACCACTCACCACAGATTTCCAGGCAGAATATCTTCCTTCTACTACCACTCGCTGTCTTCTGTTGGCCAACCAATTCTGTATCCAGACAGCTAAGTTCCCCTGTATCCCATTCCTCCTGACTTTCTGAATGAACCTACCATGGGGAACCTTATCAAATGTCTTGCTGAAGTCCAAATACAGCACATTCACAGCTCGACCCTCATCAACTTTTCTAGTCAAACTATGGTTTTCCAATGAATCAAAAATCCCGTCCCTCTCCAAAATTCTGCACATTACAGAAATAAGGCTGTCAGGTCTTTAATTCCCAGGAGTATACATATTCACTTTCTTGAACAAGGGAATAACATTTGCCTGCATCCAAACATCTGGTGCGACTCCAGTGGACTGTGAGGGTGCAAAGATAATCGACAAAGACGCAACAATCGTTTCCTTCGCTTTCTGTAGTAAATTTGGGCGCATCCCGTCTGGATCCGCAGACTTAGCTATCTTTATCTTTTACAAAAGTCTGAGCACATCGTCCATCTTAACAGCTGCCTGTTCACACATATCAGCCTTTTTCACGCTATCCTCTCAAATGGCAAATCCCACTCAGTAATGAATACTGAGGCTTAGTATTCAGTTAGACCTCCTCCGAGTCCAGGCCCAAGTTCCTTCCACTATGCCGGATTGACGCTACCGTTACTCTGGTCATGCTCTTGTTCCTCACACAAGTGGAGGATGCGTTATGGTTTTCCTTAATCATTCCAAACAATGCTTTTTCATGCCCCCTTCCAGGTGTCCTAAGTCCTTTCTTAAGTGCCTTCCTGATAACTTCAGAATATCCCTACAGTGTGGAAACATGCCATTTGGCCCAACAACTCCATACCAACCCTCCGAAGAGTGTCCCTCCCATACTATTACTCTCCATTGGTCCAACTAATGCACCAAACCCACGCATCCCTGAACACTGAGTATTTTAGCATGGCTGATTCACCTAACCTGCACATAATCATGTTGTGGGTGCAAAACCGGAACGCCTGGAGGCAACCCATGCAGACACGGGGAGAATGTGCAAACTCCACACAGACAGTGGCCTGAGGCTGGAATCGAAATAGAGTCCCTGGTGCTATGAGGCAGCAGTGCTAACAACTGAGCTACCGTGCTAATCCATGTTACCCTCTAGAAACCTGTCTGCTCCTTGCTTTCTCAACCTATAATTACGTTTCCTTCTTCCTCTTGATGAGATGTTCTACACCCCTTGGAACATTGTCAAACGCTTTGCTGAAGTCTATGTAAGCAACGGTGACCGCTCTGCATTCAGTTATCTCTGGGCCGCCTCCTCGATGAGTCAATACGGGTTGTGAAACATGGTTTTCCACTCACAAAGTTATGCTGTTTATCTCTATACAGTCTATAGCTTTCCAAATATACGTGGTTTCTTTCTCTCGGAATCTGCTCCAACAACTGACCCATCACTGGTCTGTAATTTTCCGTTTTTTCTCTGCAGTCCTTAAGCGATGGAACAGCATTAGCCGCCCTCCAGTCTTCCGACACCTTACTGCATCTGTTGATAATATAAATATCTCTGTCAGGGACTTTGCAATCTCTACCTAGCTTCCCACAATATTCTAAGATCGACCTAATGAGCTACTGAGGATTGAACTACCTTTATTAGATATTTTTATTGAAAACTTAACATATTTTACAAGTTTACAAATTTTAAAAAACCCAAGTATAAACATAGATATACAATTAAATCTTAAATAGACAATAACCAAAATTTATCAAACAGATAAAAGATATACCGAGAGAAAAGAACAAAAATCAACTAACTACTAATCTAACCTACAACTAACCAGAGTGTATACTTAAGTCTCTTACATTATTCAGGGAAGAAAAAAAATCGACGGATAATACAGAAATTGTGTAGTGAGATACATGCTCGAAATGTGTTAACATCAGATCATAACAAAACCCGTATTCGTGCGGAATTCTTCTCCCAAGGGGCCGCGGACCAGCCAGGTTCGCCATCTCAGTTAAATAAAATCCCTTGTTAGGATGGCCGAAATATCTGTATTTGTGTAAATCAAGAAGGGCTGCCATATTTTATGAAATAATTCGGTCTTATGGTGCACTATATTTGTAAAAATTCAAGGGAAATGCATTTCATGATTATTCTGTACCAATTCGAAACTCCAGGTGGGCTCTCAGTCACCCAGTTTACCAAAATATTTTTCCTTGCACAGGAAGAGAGAATAGAAAATAATCTCTTCCCATGCATATCCAGGAAGGGTTTTTAAGTTTCCAGCACTTCTGCTTCTCTGTTGAGGACTCTCTCCAATACATAATTAATTATTTCCCTATGTTCCCAAGCTTCCATTTCGTTCTCCACAGTAAATTCTGCCAAGACTATTTTGACTAATATCTCACCCATCTCCTCTGGTTCCAAACATAGGCGACCTTATTGATAACTAAGGGCCCCTATTCTCTTCCAAATTACTCTATAGCCCTTATTGAAACTTGCATAAATGCTTCTGAAAATTCAAATAAATCGTAACCCCATACGACCAACCCCTCCTATATCCTTATCTATTCTGCTATTTACATTCACACCAACAAATAAAATCGAGCAGTCTCAAAAACACATTCTCTATTTATAAAATGTGTTTCTAAAGTGGCCAGTTATTGTTTAGTGTCATATCCTTTCTAACACATTTCAACATGCTCCCTACTTACTGCCAGGTTAACACTGTTTTTTTCAAACTGACAGCGGAAAGGGTTATGGGGATTCTTGTTCATCAATCTAAAAAGGTAGCTGAAAGGGTAAGCAGGTAATAGAAAAGACAAATCAATTGCTGGCATTTTTTACGAAGGGAATGGGGTCTAAAACTAGGAAGGTCTTCCTAAAACCATACACACCTAGAATATTATGAACAGTATGAGTGCCCGAAAGAAATATATCCTTGCATTTGAGGCAGGACACGGAAGGTTCAGTCAAGCTGTTCTTGGGAATGGAGACATTTTCTAATGAGAAGAGGTGGAGCAGATTGAGATTGAACCCTTTGAAGCTTAGAAAAATGAGAGAGAAATGGAATCAAACATCCAAGATTCTGAAGGGCTTTGATAGGGTAGATGGTTATAAGTCAGAAAACAGAACAGTACAGTCCAACAATAGACCCTTCGGCCCACTATGGTTCTGCCGACAATGATGCTCTTCTCAACTCATACCATCTGCCTGCACGTGGTCCATCTGTGTGCATACTCATGTTTCTGTTTAAATGCGCCTTTGAAACTTTGCTCATTTTTCTGCTTCGAGGACCTCCCTCGGTAACTTCCACTCTCTATGTGAATAAAAACTCTTGCAAAACAATCCAACTTTGTTTATTTTCCTCTTATAGCTTGCACACACCTAAAAAAAACATAATACAGACAAGGTGTTGATAAACCCCTTTTGTACCCTCTCCAAAGCTCCACATCCTTCCTATTGTATGGAGATGATAATTGCATACCGTACTTCAAATGTGGCCAAACAAAATCTTTGTACAATCGCAACATCAGATTCAAACCACTGCACTCAACGTCGGTGACTGATGAATGCCAGTGTTCCATTTGTTTTCTTTCCCAACTGA
>NW_025192416.1:0-3695 GCF_004010195.1 Chiloscyllium plagiosum
AATGAAAGCCAATACACCATATGCCTTCTTTACGACCCTATCAACTTCGGTGCCAACTTTTAGGGAACTATGGACATGGACCCCAAGATTCCTCTGTCCATCCACACTACTAAGCATCCTGCCATCCACCCTGTATTCTGCAGTCAAATTCAACCTTCCAAGACAAATCTCTTCACACTTTTCCAGGTTTAAATCCATTGCCACTTCTCAGCCCAGCTCTGCATCCTGTCAGTATCCCGTTGCAAACTCCAAAAGCCCTCCACACTATCCCCACTCCACAAACCTTCATGTCATCAGCTAACTTACTAACCCACTCTTCCACTTCCTCACTCAAGTCATTTATAAAAATCACAAACAGCAGAGATCCCAGAATAGATCCCTGCAGAACACCATTGGTTTCCATCCACTACCCCACTCTCTGTCTTCTACGGGCCAGCCAATTCTATAATCAGACAGCCAGATTTCCGTGTAACCCATGACACCTTATTTTTGGAATATGTTTACCATAGAGAACCATATCAAATGCCTTGCTAAAATCCATGCACACGACATCCACTGCTCTACCTTCATCAATGTGTTTTTCACATCCTCAAAGCATTCACTAAGGCTTGTCAGGCATGACCTAGCCCTCCCAAAGCCATGCTGACTAACTCCAATCAAACTATGGTATTCCAAGTCATCATAAATCCCTGTCTCTCAGAATTCCCTTCAATAATTTGTCCACCACAAATGTAAGACTGACTGGTCTATAATTCCCAGGATCATTGCTTTCTTGAACAAGGGAATAACATTTTCCACCCTCGAACCATCTGGCACTACTCCAGTAGACAGTGAGGATGCAAAGATCATCACCAATGGTGCAGCAAACCCTTCTCTCACTTCCAATAGTAATCTTGGGTATATCCCATCTGGGCCTAGGGGACTTATCTATCCTGATATTTTTTTTCAAAATTTTCAGAACATCCTCCTTCTTATCATCAACGTATTTGAGCATATCCGCCTGTTTCACGATGTCCTCACAAAGGTCGAGGTCTATCTCAGTAGTGAGTACTGAAGCAAAGTATTCATTAATGACCTCCGCTACCTCCTCCGACTCCGGGCACACGTTCCCTTCACGGTTCCTGATTGGCCCTACCCTCACTCTGGCCATCCCGTTGTTCCTCACAGAAGTGTAGAACACATTGAGGTTTTCCTTAATCCTACACAATAAAGCTTTCTCATGCCCCCTTCTAGCTCTGCTAAGTCTATTCTTCAATTCCTTCCTGGCTACGTTGTAACCCTCATGAGCCCTGTATGATTCTTGCTTCGTCAACTTTAAGTAAGCTTCCTTCGTCCTCTTGACTAGATGTTCCACATCCCTTGTCACCCAAGGTTCCTTTATCCCATCATTGCTCTGTGGGATAAATCTATCCAGTATAATCAGCAAATGCGACCTAAACAACCTCCACATTTCTGTCCTGCATTTCCCTGAGAACATCTGTTCCCAATTTAGGTGCCCTAGTTCCTGCCTAATAACATTGTAATTCCCCCTTCCCCCATTAAATGCTTTTCTATACTGTCGGCTCCTATCCCTCTCCATGACGATAGTAAAGGTCAGGGAGTTATGATCACTATCACCGAAATGTTTTCCCACCGAGAGATCTGACACGTGGCCGAGTTTGTTGCCAAGAACCAAATCCAATATGGCCTCCCCTCTAATCAGCCTAATTACATAATGAGTCAAGAATACTTCCTGGACACACCTGACAAAAACAGCTGCATCCAAACTATTTGAACTGAGGAGGTTCCAATCAATATTTGGAAGGTTAAAGTCACCCATGACAACAACCCTGTTAGTTCTGCGCCGTTCCAAAATCTGCCTCCCACTCTGCTACTCTGTGTCTCTGTTGCAATTGGGGCGTTCTGTTAAAAACTCTGAATAAAATGACTACTCCTTTCCTGTTTCTGACCTCCACCCATACTAACCCTGTAGACAAACCCTCCTTTCCAACCTCCTTTCTGCAGCTGTGATACTATCCCTGATTAGCAATGACACTTCCCCACCTCTTTTACCTCTCTCCCTATTCTTTTTGAAACATCTAAACCCTGGAACATCCAACAACCATTCTTGCCCTTGTGATATCTGACTCTTCATAATGGCCACAACATCATAGTTCCAAGTACTGATCCATGCTCAAAGTTCATCGCCCTTATTCCTGAAACTTCTTGCATTAAAATACCTGGTAGCCACACTCCAAACCATCACACTTACTGCAACTTTGCCCAATCAACTGTCCATGATTTGGATGTGAACATAAGGAGGTATGGTCAGTAAATTTGCAGATGACATCAAAATTGGAGGCATAGTGGACAGCAAAGAATGTTACCTCAGAGTCCAACAGGATCTTGATCAGATGGACAAGTGAACTGAGTAACAGCAAATGAAATTTAATTTAGATAAAGATGAGGTGCTGCATTTTGGGAAAGTGAATCAGGGCAGGACTTAAATGCCGAATGATAAAGTCCTGGGAGGTGTTGCTGAGTGAAGAGACCTTGAAGTGTCGGTTCATAGTTTCTTGAAAGTGGAGTAACAGGTAGAAAGGACAGTGAAGACCTGAAACTTCTTGCATTAAAATACCTGGTAGCCACACTTCAAACCATCATACTTACTGCAACTTTGCCGTATCAACTGTCCATGATTTGGATGTGAACATAAGGAGGTATGGTCAGTAAATTTGCAGATGACATCAAAATTGCGCTATCGGGAGGGGCTGAATAGACTGGGGCTGAAGCTGAGGGGTGACTTTACAGGGGTTTATCACATCATGAGAGGCATGGATAAGGTAAATAGGCAAGGTCTTTTCCCCAGGGTGGTGGAGTCCAAAATGAGAGAGCATTGGCTTAAGGTGAGAGGGGAAGGGTTTGAAATAGACCGAAAACCATTTTTTCACACAGTGTATGTCTGGATTGAGCTTCCAGAGGAAGTGGTGGAGGTTGGTAGAATTACAACATTTAAAAGGTATCTGGATGGTTATATGAATAGGAAGCTTTTAGAGAGATGTGGGACAAATGTTGGCAAATGGGACTAGGTGAAATTGAATGCTTGTTCAGCATGGATGATTTGGACCCAGTGCTGTATGACTCCATGATTTGCTGCTTATGCTGATTGGTATGGAGGTCATACTGTTTGGTAGCTTCACTAAACTAACACATTTTCATTTTGCCTCATGCTGTTCCTGCACTCTCCATTGAACCATGGTTTATGTAATGGTTGAGTGGAGGATACATTGGGAAACGAGGATGCAGATTTTGCTGGGGTACAATGCTGCTTCTGTTGACCACCCACAGTGCCTCATTGATTGCAGTTTTTACTTGCCAGGTTTGTTCAAAGTCTATCTAAATTAGAGCAGTGGGACAGATTTGTATAAAGTAGAGATGGCTCTTGTAGTTGAATATCCTGCTGACAGGCTCCAGGCTTCCAGGCACAGAATGGGAAAGTGAGCAAGGTAGGAATGCACTGTCAGGTCATGGAACTGTCCCCCAACATGAAGTGTCTTTCAGGCGACAAGAGAAAATGTTCAGAGTCCAAAGCTCCATTTCCCAAATCCATGCAGTTTGCTCCCAGTGAATGAAGGAGATGCAAATTTAGAGCCCAGGTTAGGGATAGCATCATGCCTTGGACGCAGATCTAAAAGGCAGAATTAGAAATCAAGCTG
>NW_025192417.1:0-2972 GCF_004010195.1 Chiloscyllium plagiosum
TTCCTTTTGAAGGTGGCTAGTTGCAGCACTCTAAGAGAGAGCCCCTGTTGGCCTGCTTTCTCCTGACCGGCTTGCTAGCTAGGTGGCTTCCATCACAAACAGCTGCAGTCGCCTATTTTTGCCACTACAGAGTAATTCTTTAACTATGACCATCACGATATATTAGCACTCCAACCCAGGCTGGCTGAATGGTGATTAAGTTCACGAGCACACCTTCTTTCACTTGCACAACTGGACTAAGGTCTTGAGTCAGTTTTTAAAACCTTTAGTTTGTGTATTTTGGGAAGGGAAAAACAGGAGCAAAAGTCTGGAAGAGGTGGCTTTCTGCTGAGAGGGGAAAGATAACCAGCCCTCTCTTCCTGTTATGTCTCTTCCTCTGTTTATAGCTTCTCTGACATTTTACAAATGCAACATTCCATAGATTCCAAACACAACTTTGCCAGATAGCATGAAGTCATATCTGCCGCCCTGTTCTTACTGTCTGTTGCAGCCCCTCTTTGAAAAATCACATCTGGGAATTAAGAAGTTTTACAATGTCCATAGTACTTCATGATTCTCATCAGTCCTCATGACATACAGTAGGAACAAGTTACTGCAGATGCTGGAATCTGTACTGAAAACAACAAATGCTGGAGATCCCAGTGGGTCAGACAGCATCCATGGAGACAGAGCAAGCTAAATGATGAAGAGTCATCCAGACTCCGTGGATGCTGTCTGACCTGCTGCGATCTCCAGCATTTGTTGTTTTCAATCCTCATGACACTTGCCTTATCTCTTCTTGCATTATTCTTCCTTTCACCATTTAAGTTTCCCTACTTTCCACTTTATCACAGACCTTCCTTTTTGTTCACGGCTCCCCAGCCCCACACCGTCCACCCTCCCACAAAACTCCCAACTTTCCCTCCTTTTGTAATTACCTGAAACCAGTTACGATACAACACAATACAATTCAGTACAGCACAAGAACAGTCCGTCCATCGAGCCAGTGCTGATATTAAACCTCATTTAGACCCACTACTTATGACCCATAGGCAGTTTCAATCTGTCTGTTTGCCTCCTGTTTGTGTGTTTATCAAGGTACACCTTAAACATTGCTAACGTGTCTGCTTCCACCACCTTTCACTGGCAGTGTGTCCCAGGCACCCACCATCCTCTGTGTGAAACATTTTCCCCACACTTCTGCCCTAAACTCTCCCCCTTTCGCCTTGAACCTGTCCCCTCTTGAAGTTGACCTTTCCACCCTGGGAAACAGCCTCTGACTATCCTCCCTATCTATACCCCTCATAATTTTATGGACTTCAAACTCGTCGCCTCTCAGCCTCCGCCTTTCCAGTTAAAACAACCCAAGTTTATCCCGCCTCCCCTCATAACTAAAACCCTCCAGACCAGGCAACATTCCTGGTAAACCTCTGTACCCTCTTCAAAGCATCCACATCCTTCTGGTAGTGTCGCAATCAGAACTGTGCACAATAAGTCAATAAGTTCAACAGATGCTGCCTAACTTGCACAATAACGGCAGCATATTCTGATTTCCAGCATTGTGCTCTTGTCTGTAGGTGAATGTTGTGTTTACTGAGGACATGCACTTTTCCCCAGTATGGTATTATCCATTGCAACTTTATTATAATCACAACAAATAGATTTTCAGGACTTTTAATTACATATATTTCAAAAGTCCTGTTTTATGGTTTAATTTAAACTTTATAAAACCAGTTTTTTCTCAGACTTTATTAGCTGAAGTCCTTTTTAAATACTCAAAAATCCCTAGCTGCATTGTGGTAATATATAATGCTCATAAGATGAAATTCTTTCACGTAAAATGTGATTCAACGTTTTTCAGAAAACAGTGGTTTGCTTTCATGTATCAGGAATGTGTGTTTGTTTGTTTCTCACTGCAGACTGTGCTGAGCCTTTTTTTACTCATCTGTGGGATGTGGGAGTTGCTGGCTGGCCAGTATTTATTGCCTGTCCCTAGTTGCCCTTGAGAACAAAGAACAAAGAAAATTTACAGCCCAGGAACAGGCCCTTCAGCCCTCCAAGCCTGAGCCAATCCAAATCAACTGTCTAAACTTGTCGCCCAATTCTTAAGCATCTGTGTCCCTCTGCTCCCCACTTACTCAAGCATCTGTCCAGACACATCTTAAATTAATCTACCATGCCTGCCTCTATTTCCTCTGCTGGCAATGCGTTTCAGGCACCTACCACCCTCTGTGTAAAGTGCTATTTGTGTGTACCCCCCTTAAACCTTCCATCCCTCACCTTGAACATGTGACCTCTTGTTATTAAATCCTTCACCCTGGAAAAAGCTTGTCTCTATCCACCGTGTCTATACCCTTCATGATTTTGTAGACCGCAATCAGGTTCCCCCTTCAATCTCTTTTTTTCTAATGAAAACAAACCTAACCTACTCAACCTCTCTTCATAGCTCGCACCTTCCATACCAGACAACATTCTCGTAAACCTTCTCTGCACCCTCTCCTAAGTGTCCACATCCTTTTGGTAATGTAGCGACCAGAACTGTACACAGTATTCTAAATGCGGCCGAACCAATGTCGTGTACAATTTTAACATGACCTGCCAGCTCTTATACTCAATATCCCGTCCGATAAAGGCAAGCATACCATATGCCTTCTTGATCACTCTATCCACCTGTGCAGCAACCTTCAGGGTACAATGACCCTGAACTCCCAGATCTCTCTGCTCATCAATTTTTCCCAAGGCTCTTCCATTTACTGTATAATTCACTCTAGAATTAGACTTCTCCAAAATGCATCACCTCACATTTGCCTGGATTGAACCCCATCTGTCACTTCTCCGCCCAACTCTCCAGTCTATCTATATTCTCCTGTACTCTTTGATAGTCCCCTATACTTTCTGCTACTCCACCAGTCTTCTTGTCATCTGCAAACTTGCTGATCATACCAACAGTGCCCTTTTCCAGATCATTTATGTATATTACAAACAACAGTGGC
>NW_025192417.1:3171-3696 GCF_004010195.1 Chiloscyllium plagiosum
ATGGCCAGTTTGGCCAGGCCCAGGAGCAGACCCATGAGGTCTTCAGACCTGCCCTCCTTCCTCCGTACCAGGTCCCCGAAGATCAGGAGCGTGGGACTGAAGTGCAACCAAAGGCAGAGGAGGAGGTTTTTAAGAAAATCAAAAAGGGAGTGCAAATGCCCACACCCAATATACACGTGGTCCACGGCGCCACAGAACAAGCAGTCGGGCTGGGAGTCCGTGAACCACCGCAATCTGCGGTTGCAGGGGACCGCTGCATGCAGCACCCTCCACCCCAGATCCCCGAGAGAAAAGGGGAGGACTCCAACGTAGAGAGCCCTCCCACTGGGGATCCCCACCGCCCAGTGGCAAATGGCGTTTCCGGATGGTGGATGAGGGAGAAGAGGTGGACGATGTGCAGCAACAGCCGATACAGGGCCAGCCTTTTTACATCCTTAAAAGGGACAAAATTAAAATTCTGGAGGCGGCTCAGGTTGTGGGGCACAGGCTCCCACGGGAAGTACGGAACCTTGGGGCCAATATGAA
>NW_025192418.1:0-3696 GCF_004010195.1 Chiloscyllium plagiosum
AATGAAAAAAATGATCAGAGTTGGGTGTTTGGTGACCAGACAGGATTCCAAGCAAAGCTTAGAGGTAAGCTTTTATATAAAACCTGTAAGTTCCCCTCCTATAAAAAGATTTCACAAGTGAGGAAAGAAAGAAGCATCTGCATTTAGAGGGGCCCTACATGAACTCTATCCCAAAGCGCTTCACAACCAATGAAAACCTTTAGGAGTGTAGCCACTGCTGTCACGTAGGAAATGGAGCAGCCAATTCCCACACAGCAAGCTCCTACAGACAGTAACAAGGTAACCAGATCATCTGTGTTCGTGACCTCGGCTGAGAAATAAATATTGGCCTGAGAACTGGGGGAAACGGGTTGAAATGAGTGAAAGGAAACAAATGCTGGGAGGCATTTTATGAGCCAAAACAAGAGGGAATCCTGGGACTTTATGAATCAGATTTATTGGATTGTATACCAGTGCTGGTTAGTACAGTACAGTGCTGGTTAGTACAGTACAGTGCTGGTTGGTGTTAAAAGGATTCCAAAGAGATCAATATGAATAATTATTTTATGAGGGCAAGTTATGAAAAATGGAAAAGGCAAGGTCAATAAGGTGATTGGATGGACATTTTTAGTATTTTAAAGGGGCTCCTAACGTCAATGATGACAAGCTCTGTCTCCGTGCCATTGGATGCAATAACATTATTGGAACTCACTAAGCCCCCTCAGACAGCAACTTCCAAACTCATGACCACTTCCATCTAGAAGGACAAGGACAGCAGGTACATGGGAACACCACTCCCAGCAACTTCCTCTCCAAGCCACACACCATCCCGCCTTGGAAATATATGGCCATTCCTCCGGTTACTGGGTCAAAATCCTGGAATTCCAAGAATAGCAGTTTGCCGCCACCTTCTCAAGAGCAATAATGGATGGGTAATAAATGCTGGTATGACCAATGATGCCCACAGTCCATGACTGATTCCAACAGGATTTGAACGGGTTGGTTAGATGGCTCGATCAGAATTCAATCTGGACAAAGGTGAGGTCATGCATTTGGATAGGACAAACAAGGCTTGGAGTACATGATGAATATTAGGACCCTGGGAAACTCTGAGGATCAGAGGGACCTTGCTGGACATGTCCACTGATCCCTTAAGAGAATGGAACAAGTAGATAAAATGATTAAGAAAACATATGGGATAATTGCTTTCATGAGCCAAAGCATAGAGTTGAAGAGCAGGGAGGCTGTGCTGGAACATAACATTGGTTAGACCACAGCTGGAGTATTGTGTGTGTGTGTGTCTGGAACCCACATGATAGGAGGGATGTGATTGCACTAGAGAGAGTGTAAAGGAGATGTACCAGGATGTTACCCCCCGGCTGGAGAGTTTCAGTTGTGAAGAGAGATTGGAGAGACTGGGGTTGGCTTCCTGAGAACAGAGCAGACTGGGGGCTGGGGTGGGGGGGAAGCGTGATTGTGTTGGATTAAAAATACGAGGGACAAAGACAGGGTCAAGAGGAAGGAGATCTTCCTCTTGATGGAGAGATTAATGACCGAGGGCACAGGTTAAAGGTAAGGGGCAGGAGGTTTTTAGATTACTTACAGTATGGAAACAGGCCCTTCAGCCCAACAAGTCCACACCGGCCCGCCGAAGCGCAACCCACCCATACCCCTACATTTACCCCTTACCTAACACTACGGGCAATTTAGCATGGCCAATTCACCTTACCTTCACATCTTTTGGACTGTGGGAGGAAACCTGAGCACCCGGAGGAAACCCACGCAGACACGGGGAGAATGTGCAAACTCCACACAGTCAGTCGCCTGAGGCGTGAATTGAACCCGGGTCTTTGGCGCTGTGAGGCAGCAGTGCTAACCACTGTGCCACCGTGCTGCCCACGAGGTTTAGAGAAGATGTAGGGAAAGAAAATTCAGCCAAGGATGGTGGGAATCTGGAACTCACTGGCAGTGTGTGTAGTAGAAGCAGAAACCCTCATAACATTTTAAGAAATGTTTAGGTGTACACTTGTGGTGCCAAGGTATGCAAGGCCAAGTGCCAAGAGATGGGATTAGACTGGCATAGACTCAATGGGTCAAAGGGCCTGTTTGTTGCTGTTGACCTCTATGTCTCACTGACTCTATGAATGAATGAAAAAAGAATAGAACTAGAGCATAGAGTCTGTGTGCTTAAAGTGGGAGCAATAATTGAATAAATGATAAGTCTATGGAACCTGTTATCTGGAAAAATAATGGGATTAACTTCATTCAAATGATAACTTGATAGATTTCGTTATTAGAAAATGATATTTTCACATAGGCTACATGAATAATTCGAGATACAACAAATGGTGAGTGTCGAATGTTTGAGAGAGGTTCCATTGTACCTTTGGCTGTCCATTTGGGATTTTCCTCAGCACATGCCTAGGTCTGTTGTAATTTCAATAGGACTCCACTTTTGAGTTGAAGCAACAATCTGGACTCGAAATTAGGCTTCCATTTCTCTTTCAACAGATGCTGCCAGACCTGCTGAGTTTCTCCAGAACTTCCTATATCCTTTGCAGATTTTAATTTGAAGTTTATGCTGAACTGGAAACAAAATCGTTTATCTACCTTCTCAAATCCTTGAAATCACCTTAAATATTTCAATTAGATCATGCTTCTTCAATTCTCCGGCCAAAGGCAGGCCATAGCTCATTGAATCAATACAAAGTGTTTTGATTTTATATTATCAGTAATGTTTGTGAATTGGTCTGAGTTCTCTGGTACAGTGCTCCAGTATATTTGTTTTTGAATACTACTTTCTCTCGCTGAATCCTTCTGGGATTATTAGGGGTAGAGCTCAAATGTGGTTCAGCCAAAATACGGATTGAACCCTGGTGGTGTTGCTGGTAATTTGAGTTAATCTAGCCATCTGACTTAACTCCCTTTTAATCATTTATGCTCGAGAAAATTTGCAATAAGTCTTCATGATTTATTTTTCTCTTCAGAATTACTTACGACCATCAGTCTTTCAGATTGTTGAACACAAAGGACCATCTGGAGCTGGGTGTCCTTTTAGCCAGAGATCATTGTGAAGGTATAATGGTTTGGGGAGGGTGAAGAATGTGTTGATGCCCAGAGCTATGAACAATGAGAAAGTAGAGTGGGCAGTGTCTTACCTCGATTACTCTGGGGAAGGAGGTGAGCTTCGAATTCCGATGAAGGAGAATGCTGACAAGGGGATAATGAGAATGGCACAATCCAAAAGTTCAAATCTTTCTTGACATTTTGTTTCCTCAAATGAAATATTTGTCCACACCGTATTTCGAGCAACTAATTTTACTTTTATCATCGGTACCATAGCTTGAGGCCTGAGAAATACCAAACAGCCAGTGTACCTGGAGCAGAGTGGGACAGCCAGTGTACATGGAGGGGAGTGGGACAGCCAGTGCACATGAAGGGGAGTGGGACAGCCAGTGTACATGAAGAGGAGTGGGACAGCCAGTGTACATGGAGGGGAGTGGGACAGCCAGTGTACCTGTAGCAGAGTGGGCAGCCAGTGTACATGGAGTGAAGTGGGACAGCCAGTGTACATGGAGGGGAGTGGGATAGCCAGTGTACATGGAGGGGAGTGGGACAGCCAGTGTACATGGAGTGAAGTGGGATAGCCAGTGTACATGGAGTGGAGTGGGTCGGCCAGTGTACATGGAGGAGAGTGGGACAGCCAGTGTACCTGTA
>NW_025192419.1:0-2465 GCF_004010195.1 Chiloscyllium plagiosum
CACTGTCAGGGCATCAGTACTGAGGGAGTGCTGGTCTGTCATGCGGTCAGTACTGAGGGAGTGCTGCATTGTTCGAGGGTCAGTACTGAGGGAGTGCTGCACTGTCAGGAGGTCAGTGCTAAGAGCGTGCTGCACTGTCAGAGGGTCAGTACTGAGGGAGTGCTGCACTGTCATGCGGTCAGTACTGAGGGAGTGCTGCATTGTTCGAGGGTCAGTAATGAGGGAGTGCTGCACTGTGAGGGGGTCAGTACTGAGGGAGTGCTGCACTGTCAGGGGGTCAGTACTGAGGGAGCGCTGCACTGTCAGAGGGTCAGTACTGAGGGAGTGCTGCACTGTTGTTGGGTCAGTGCTGTGGGAGTGCTGCATTGTAGAAGCGTCAGTAATGAGGGAATGCTGCACTGTGAGGGGGTCAGTACTGAGGGAGTGCTGCACTGTCAGTGGGTCCGTATTGAGGGATTGCTGCACTGTCAGGGGGTCAGTACTGAGGGAGCGCTGCACTGTCAGTGGGTCAGTACTGAGGGACTGTTGCACTGTCGGAGGGTCAGTAATGAGGGAGAGCTGCACGTCGGAGGGTCAGTACTGAGGGAGTGCTGCACTGTCAGGAGATCAGTACTGAGGGAGTGCTGCACTGTCAGGGGGTCAGTACTGAGAGAGTGCTGCACTGTGAGGGGGTCAGTACAGAGGGAGTGCTGCACTGTCAGGCGATCAGTACTGACGGAATGCTGCACTGTCGTTGGGTCAGTGCTGAGGGAATGCTGCACTGTCGAAGGGTCAGTACTGAGGGAGTGATGCACTGTCAGGGGGTCGGTACTGAGGGTCTGCTGCACTGTCAGGGCACCAGTACTGAGGGAGTGCTGCACATTCAGGGGCTCAGCGCTGAGGGAGTGCTGCACTGTCGGAGGGTCAGTGCTAAGGGAGTGCTGGACTGTCAGAGGGTCAGTTCTGAGGGAGAGCTGCACTGTCAGGGGGTCAGCACTGAGGGAGTCCTGCATTGTCGGAGGGTCAGTAATGAGGGAGAGCTGCACTATCGGAGGGTCAGTACTGAGGGAGTGCTGCACTGTCACGGGGTCAGTATTGGGGGAGTGCTGCACTGACGTTGGGACAGTGCTGTGGGAGTGCTGCACTGTCGAAGGGTCAGTACTGAGGGAGTGCAGCACTGTGAGGGGGTCAGTACTGAGGGTGTGCTGCACTGTCACGGGGTCAGTACTGAGGGAGTGCTGCACTGTCGTTGGGTCAGTACTGAGGGAGTGCTGCACTGTCAGAGAGTCAGTATAGAGGGAGTGCTGCATTGTGAAGGGGTCAGCACTGAGGGAGTGCTGAACTGTGAGGGGGTCAGTACTGAGGGATTGCTGCACTGTCACAGGGTCAGTACTGAGGGAGTGCTGCACTGTCAGGGGGTCAGCACTGAGGGAGTGCTGCACTGTCAGGGGAGCAGTACTGAGGGAGTGCTGCACTGTGAGGGGGACAGTACTGAGGGAGCGCTGCACTGTCAGGTGGTCAGTACTGAGGGAGCGCTGCACTGTCAGGACAGCAGTACTGTCGGAGGGTCAGTGCTAAGGGCGTGCTGCACTTTCACGGGGTCAGTACTGAGGGAGTGCTGCACTGTCGTTGGGTCAGTGCTGTGGGAGTGCTGCACTGTCAGGGTGTCAGTACTGAGGGAGTGCTGCACTGTGAGGGGGTCAGTACTGAGGGAATGCTGCACTGTCGTTGGGTCAGTTCTGAGGGAGTGCTGCACTGTCGAAGGGTCAGTACTGAGGGAGTGTTGCACTGTCAGGGGGTCAGTACTGAGGGTGTGCTGCACTGTTAGGTCATCAGTACTGAGGGAGTGCTGCACTGTCAGTGGGTCAGTGCTGAGGGAGTGCTGCTCTATCAGGACGCAGTTCTTCGGGATTGCTGCACTGTCAGGAGGTCAGTGCTAAGAGCGTGCTGCACTGCCAGAGGGTCAGTACTGAGGGAGTGCTGCACTGTCATGCGGTCAGTACTGAGGGAGTGCTGCACTGTCAGGAGGTCAGTACTGAGGGAGCGCTGCATTGTGTGAGGGTCAGTACTGAGGGAGCACTGCACTGTCATGGGGTCAGTACTGAGGGAGTGCTGCATTGTTGGAGGGTCAGTACTGAGGGAGTGCTGCACTGTCAGGGGGTCAGTACTGAGGGAGTGCTGCACTGTCACAGGGTCCTTACTGAGGGAGTGCTGCACTTCAGGGGGTCAGTACTGAGGGAGCGCTGCACTGTCAGGGGGTCAGTACTGAGGGAGTGCTGCACTGTCAGGGGGTCAGTACTGAGGGAGCGCTGCACTGTCAGGGGGTCAGTACTGAGGGAGCGCTGCACTGTCAGGGGGTCAGTACTGAGGGAGCGCTGCACTGTCAGGGGGTCAGTACTGAGGGAGCGCTGCACTGTCAGGGGGTCAGTACTGAGGGAGCGCTGCACTGTCAGGGGGTCAGTACTGAGGGAGCGCTGCACTGTCAG
>NW_025192419.1:3077-3696 GCF_004010195.1 Chiloscyllium plagiosum
GCTGCACTGCCAGGGGATCAGTACTGAGGGAGTGCTGCACTGTCAGGGGGTCAGTACTGAGGGAGCGCTGCACTGTCAGTGGGTCAGTACTGAGGGAGTGTTGCACGGTCGGAGGGTCAGTACTGAGGGAGTGTTGCACTGTCGGAGGGTCAGTAATGAGGGAGAGCTGCACTGTCGGAGGGTCAGTACTGAGGGAGTGCTGCACTGTCAGGGGGTCAGTACTGAGGGAGTGTTGAACTGTCAGAGGGTCAGTAATGAGGGAGAGCTGCACTGTCGGAGGGTCAGTACTGAGGGAGTGCTGCACTGTCGATCAGTACTGAGGGAGTGGTTGTCGTTCTGACAGACGTTAACCCCATCTGTCCTCTCAAGTGGATATAAAATCCAAGGTGACTATTTTGAGGAAGATAAGCTGAGTCATCATTTCAGGTCAGTAACTGTTGTGAAGAAAGGCCATTGACCTGAAACTTTAACACTGTTTGTCTTCACGGATGCTGCCTGATGTGTTAGTTTTTCCTGTCTGTTTATTTTAGTCTTGTTTCAAATTTGTAGCATCTAACTTTTTTTTAGAGGAAGACTTCTCCCTTGGTGTCCAGGTAAATATTTATCCCTCAACCAAATT
>NW_025192420.1:0-3696 GCF_004010195.1 Chiloscyllium plagiosum
ATGAACAGGCAGAGAATAGAGGGATATGGACCATTTGCAAGCAGATGGTATGAGTTAGAATAATATCTTGGACAGCATAGACGTGGTGGGCCGAAGGGCCTGTTGCTGTGCTCTACTGTTCTATTTACTAACTTCCCAGCATCTGCCTGATCAGACCCCCTCAGAATTTTGGATGTTTCATTCCATTTCTCTCTCATTATCTAAACTTCAGTAGGAAGTGAGGGAAGAGATTGCAGTGTTTCTAACAGAGATATTTATATTATCAACAGACACAGTGAGGTGTTGGAAGACTGGAGGGCGGCTAATGCTGTTCCATCACTTAAGGGCTGCAGGGAAAAGCCAGGAAATTACAGCCCAGTGACCCCAGTGATAGGGAAGTTGTTGGAGAAGATTCTGTGAGAAAGGAGCTCCTTAAATTTACAAAGGCAAGGGCTGATTCGAGATGGTCAGCAGGGCTTTGTGAGTGGAAAACTATGTTGTACAGACCGGATTGACTCTTCGAGGAGGTGGCCAAAGGTAGATGAAGGCAGAGCAGTCAACGTTGTCCACATGGACTATAGCATCTAGTCAAGAGGAAGTTTACTTAAGTTCGAGGAAGCAAGGATCAGACAGGGCTCCAGAGAGTTGCATTGGGTGGCAAGGTGTCTCAGTGGTTAGCACTGCAAACCTCATAGACCACGGACTCCATTTCAATTCCAGCCTCAGGCGACTGTCTGTGGGGTGTTTGCACATTCTTCCAGTGTCTGCGTGGTTTTCCTCCAGGTGCTCTGGTTTCCCCCCACAGCCCAAAGATGTGCAGATTATGTGGCTCAGCCATGCTAAATTACCCGTAGTGTTCACAGATGTGCAGGTGTGGCGCATTAGTCAGGGCAAATGGAAAGTAATAGGGTGGGGAATGGGGCTGGGTTGGATACTGTTTGGAAGGTTATTATGGAGGTGTTGGGCCAAATGGCCCATTTCCACACAGTAGGGATTCTCTCAAGATACCAGGAAGGAACCGTGGAATGGACTTAGGGCAACTAGAAGGGAACGTGAAAAAACATTGTTGGGAAGGATTAAGGAAAATCATAAGGTATTCTCCACTTATGGGAGGAACAAGAGCAAGGCATGAGTGAGGATAAGGCCAATCTGGGGTAGTGGAAGGAACTTGTGCCTGGAGTCACAGGAGGTAGGGGAGGTCCTTAATGAATACTATGTCTCAGTATTCACGGCTGAGAAGGGTCTTGTCGTTTGTGAGGGCCGTGTGAAACAGGCTGATGTACGTGAACAGGTGGATGTTAAGAAGGAGAATGTACTGAGAATTTTGTAAAATATAAGTCACTGAGCCAGACTGGATGTGTCCAAAGTTACTACACGAAGCGAGGGAATGGATTGCTGCACACCTGGGTGATGACCTTTGCACCCTCAATGTCCACTGGAGTCGGACCAGATGATTGGAGGCAGGAAACTATGATTCCCTTGTTCAGGAAAGGGAATAGGGATAATCCTGGGAATTGCACACCTGTCAGTCTTATGTCTGTGGTGTGCAGATTATTGGAGAGGACTCTGGGAGACAGGATTTATTATTCTTTGGGAAACCATAGTTTGATTGGAGATAGTCAGCATGGTTTTGTCAGGGGCAGGTCATGCCTTACAAGTCTTATTGAATCTTTTTAGAATGTGATGAAACACCTTTATGGCTCATTCAGAAAATATGGAGGCATGGGATACAGGGAAACCTGTCTGTCTGGATACGGGATTACTGGCCCACAGAAGACAGAGGGCGATGATAGATAGAAAACCATTCATCCTGGAGCTCAGTGACCAGTGGTTTTCTGCAGGGAGTGGTTACAGGACCTCTGCTCTTTGTGATTTTATGAATAAGTTGAATATGTGAATGGAAGAGTCGGTTCGTAAGTTTCCCAATGACACAAAGGTTGGTGGAGTGGTTGATAGTGTGTGGGGCTGTTGTAGGTTGCAATGGGGCATTGACAAGACGCTGAGAAGTAGCAGATGGAGTTCAATCTGGAAAAGTGTGAAGTCGTTAATTTTAGAAGATTGAATTTGAATGCAGAATTCCTGGTTAATGGTAGGATCCTTGGCAGTGTGGAGGAACAGATCCATAGTTCCCTCAAAGTTGCCACCCAAGCTAATCGGCTTGTTAAGAAGGAATATATTGTATGGGATTTCATTAGTTTGGGGATTGAGTTTTAAAGCCGAGAGGTTATGTTGCAGCTCTATAGAGCCCTGGTTAGACCTCAGTTGGAATATTGTGTTCAGTTCTGGTCCCTTCATTACAGGAAGGATGTGTAAGTTTTAGAGAGGGTAAAGAGGAGATTTACCAGGATGCTGCCTGTACTGGAGAGCATGTCTTATGAAGAAAGGTTGAGGGAGCTAAGGCTTTTCTCGTTGAAGTGAAGAAGGATGAGGGGTGACTTGGCAGAGGTGAACAAGGTGATGAAAGTCATAGATAGAGTGAATAGAGAGATTTTTTTACCTTGACATTAATAGCTATTACAAGGGGTTATAATTTTCCGGTGATTAGCAGATGGTTAAGGGGAGATTTCAGAGGTAGGTTCATTACAGATAGAGTGGTGTATGTGGAATGCACTGACAGCGGTGGTAGTAAAATTAGATGCATTCAGGACATTTAATATACTTCTGGATAGGCACATGGATGATAAAAAAATGAAGGGAACGGAAGTTCGAGTCATAGAGGTGTACAGCATGGAAACAGACACTTCAGTCCAACCCGTCCAAGCCGACCAGATATCCCAAACCAATCAAATCCCACCTGCCAGCACCTGGTCCATATCCCTCCAAACCTTTCATATTCATATACCTCTTAAATGTTGCAATTGTACCAGCCTTCACCACTTCTTCTGGCAGCTCATTCCATACACGTACCACACACTGTGTGGAAAAAGTTGCCCCTCAGGTCTCTTTTATGTCTTTCCCCTCTTATCCTAAACCTATGGATTTCCTAACCACAGGGAAAATACTTTGTCTATTTACCCTATCCATGCCCTTCATAATTTTGTAAACCTCTACCCCTCAGCCTCCGACACTCCAATGAAAAACGCCCCAGCCAGTTCAGCCCCTCCCTATAGCTCAAATCATCCAACCCTGGCAACATACTTGTAAATCTTTTCTGAACGCTTTCAAGTTTCCCAACATCTTTCCAAAAGTAAGGAGACCAGAATTGCACGCAATATTACAACAGTGGCCTAACCAATGTGCTGTACAGTTGCAGCATGACCTCCCAACTCCTGTACTCAATATTCAGACCAATAAACGAAAGCATACCAAACGCCTTCTTCACTATCCTATCTACCTGCGACTCCACTTT
The DNA here is from genome assembly GCF_004010195.1 of Chiloscyllium plagiosum. NCBI lineage: Eukaryota > Metazoa > Chordata > Chondrichthyes > Orectolobiformes > Hemiscylliidae > Chiloscyllium > Chiloscyllium plagiosum. The sequence continues at coordinate 3,329 of NW_025192420.1, forward strand.
CAAGGTGCTATGAACCTGAAACCCAAGGTCGCTTGGTTCAGTAACACTCCCTAGGACCTTACCATTAAGTGTGTAAGTCTTGCTAAGATTTGCTTTCCCAAAATGCCGCACCTCGCATTTATCTGAATTAAACTCTATCTGCCACTTTTTTTTAATCTTACGGTCGGATAAAAGATTGGCATTTCATCATGACCGAAGGGTCTTGTTCCGTACTGTTCTGTGTTCTACGTGTCGTATGGAAAGCTGGGTAATAAGCTCAGATCAGTGTAAAAGGTTATGACGTTCAGGAGGAGCTAGTCAACTGCACAGAAAATTGGGCTAGATGGTAGGAGACGGAGGGTGATGGGAGACATATTGTCTTTCTGACT
>NW_025192421.1:0-3696 GCF_004010195.1 Chiloscyllium plagiosum
TTCAAAAGGAATCAAAGTTGTCTTCAGCTGAATGACTGACCAACTCATCATTTTGTTTCAATTTACGTGAGATCAAAACATTTTAATTTGCATTTCAGAAAACGGGAAACTTATGAACATATAGAATAATTGTATTCATATTTATTTTTAATGCACAGTAATCACACAATTCTGTCAATTTGTCGTTCCACAAGTGATCGTAAAAATCATGTTTAATTAAGACATTTGTTACCTCCTATCATTATTGTAAATTATTACTGAATTTTCAGTAGATTACACACAGTATCCAACCATTTAATTTCAATCCAATCATCATAATAAACATCTGATTAGTTTTCAGCTCTGCCCAGCTTGGTTGGGAATGTTATGAAGAAATCTTTTGCAACTCTGGTAGTGTCTCTGTTACCAGATCAGCGGGTACACTTTCAATTCCCACCTTGCACAGAGCTGTGCCAGAGCAGCTCTGAATGTTGATTAGAAAAATCTAAGAATCGAATGAGTTGCCTTTCAATTGAACATTAGATATGCTTCAATTTGTTGTTCATTCCAATAATCACAGTATGTCCTATATATTTTCTTCAGTTTGCTAATAACAGAATGTATCTAATTCCACTCAATAAATATTCTTTGCAAAATATTTGATACTATTGGACTCACAAAGATGAAATATGCAAAGTAAAGATATTCCTTGATTTTCTTTTGTTCTGAAGAGCTGAGTTCAGATTGCACATTGAACTTGATGCTTCAAAGGTATAAATATGAGAAAAAATTCAAGTTCTTCTTCAGAAAAATAAACAAATGCCACTTGCTAATATATGTCATTTTTTTGTTATTGATCTGTTATGAATTGTGCGAAATGTGTTTTTAGTTTTCCACTCACCTATCTATATTGAAAATTAGATTGAAATGCTGTAAAATTATCCGAGTGCATTCAGTTGAAAATTGAATTTGCATATTTCTCTCTCATTGCATTCATTGCATGATGTCTTAAGTGTGTTATGTTCAGCAAATCTAGTGAATACTAAAATTGTCTAATTTTAAGTAAGATCTTTCACACCCAGTTATAAGTCTGTTCTTAATTCATGTAAATATTTAAATTTATTGAAATCAATGTTTACAAAACAGTGCACATAAAGCGACAGAAAGATATTCATCATCAGCTGATTACTATTCAGTGGAATAACATAGAATATAGAACATAGAAGAATACAGCGCAGTACAGGCCCTTTGGCCCTCGATGTTGCGCTGGTCCAAGCCCACCTAACCTATACTAACCCACTATCCTCCATATACCTATCCAATGCCCGCTTAAATGCCCATAAAGAGGGAGAGTCCACCACTGCTACTGGCAGGGCATTCCATGAACGTACGACTCGCTGAGTGAAGAACCTACCCCAACTTCAGTCCTATATCTACCCCCCCCACCTTAATTTATAGCTATGCCCTCTTGTAATACCCGACTCCATACGCGGGAAAAGGTTCACACTGTCAACCCTATCTAACCCCCTAATCATCTTGTACACCTCAATCAAGTCACCCCTAAACCTTCTTTTCTCTAATGAAAACAGCCCCAAGTGTCTCAGTCTTTCCTCATACGATCTTCCTTCCATACCAGGCAACATCCTGGTAAACCTCCTCTGCACCCGTTCCAGTGCCTCCACATCCTTCCTATAGTATGGCAACCAAAACTGCACACAATATTCCAGATGCGGCCGCACCAGAGTCTTATACAACTGCATCATGACAGCTCCCTCACACGACCCTTTCCTCCCTGCCTGATGGGTACATACTTATCAAGAACACTCAATAGTTGCTCCTTGAACAAGCTCCACATATCAATTACGCCCTTGCCTTGAAGCTTACTTTTCCAAGCCACACATCCTTAACCACCATTCTACCCAACCACCACTCTGTGAAATGAACTGAAGTCTGAAATCTCCAATTAATCTTCGGTCATTCTCCTTAAAATTATATGCACATATGATAGTCATTTCTGCCATGGGAAAAACAAATCACTCACTATTCACTCTATGTATACCTTTCATCATCTTGTTCACCTCTGACAAATTGCTTCTCACCCTTCTTCCCTCCAATGAGAAAAAAGACTTAGCTCCCTTTAGCTTTCTTCATAAGAAGTGTAATCTCGTCCATGCAGCATACTGGTAAATCTCCTCTGTACCCTCTCTAAGTCTTCCACATCCTTCCAGTAATGTGAGGAACAAAACTGAATGCAATATTCTTACTGTGGTCTACCAGGGCTCCATCGAGCTGCAGCAAAACCTCATGGTTCTTAACAGCAGTCTCTCAGCTAATGACAGCCAACCTATACCACATCTACCGCTTTCCCCTCATCAACCTCCTTCGTCACCTTTTCAAAGAATTCAATAAGGTTTGTGAGGCACGACCTGCCCTTCACAAAACCATGCTGACTATCCTTGATCACATTATTCCTATCCAGATGTGCATAAATCCTATCCCTTACAATTCTCTCTAAGACTTTGCCCACAACAGAAGTGAGACTCACCGGCCTATAGTTACTAGGGTTATCCCTACTCCCCTTCTTGAACAAGGGAACCACATTTGCTAGCCTCCAGTCTTCTGGCACTACTCCTGTAGACAAAGAGGACATAAAAATCAAGGCCAATGGCTCTGCAATCTCCTCCCTTGCTTCCCAGAGAATCCTAGGATAAACGCCATCAGGCCCAGGTGACTTATCTATTTTCAGCTTTTCCAGGATTTCCAACACCTCTTCTCTACATACCTCAAAGCCATCCATTCTACTTATTTGTGACTCAGTATTCACATCGACGACAATGCCCTGTTCCTGAGTAAATACTGAGTATTAGTAACCTTAGTAAGTATCTTATTGTTCCTAGGACAAATGACAACAGTAAGCATTCATTTACTATTCTATGCAGTTAATTCAATTCATGTGCTATATTTCAGTTGAGTAGTTAATGTTGATTTATATTTTTTAAAACAATAATTCTAATTTATCACGGATATTGACTGTAGGACAATAGCATTGTGAAGCAAATTTTTGTCATTCTAACAATCATTAAGCTCCTTTTTAGTTGTGTGTGTTCAAGAGACAATTCAAATTATAACCATTTTTATTACAAATTGAACAAACGCTGCATTTTAAATTCGTGAAATTCCTACATTTTTGCAAAAAGGTTAATCTTCACTGTATAAATCACATTTAAAAACTGCTATTTCAAATCATGCGTGCTACAAAATAATTATTGTTTTCATTTCATTGTAAGAAAAGAACTGCTTTGAACATGTTGATGTTTGTATTATTTCTATTCCAACATAAATCATCATTGTACAATAATGACAATATTATTAAAATCGCTTGTATATCACATGTCATTGACTACATTGTTTGTTCAGTTTCAAGCTCACTTTCAAGATCTACTAATTCTCTTCCTAATTCTGACACCAATCTTTAAACATTGATCATAATATTAATCATATAAATCGATGTAACATATGTCTAAGGATTCCAGTGGATGGAAATTTACAATTCTTGCATTATGTCCATTTTTGACTTAAACAAAAAGAAGCATTTTGCTCAATAGTCACTGAATGGCTCATTTTTCTTCAATCTATAAAGCTAGGTACTATGTTTTATTCCTCAGATTACTAATCTTAATAAAAATCCAATCAACATCACAGCAAATTGCTTTTGAA
>NW_025192422.1:0-3696 GCF_004010195.1 Chiloscyllium plagiosum
GAAATGTTTGAAACGCGTGTTTTACTCTGATATTGGGCACTCTTACGTCATTGTGAATGGGCATATTTCCGACGCCTTCTCCTCCAGCGAGTTGCTTCATCGTCCATCGCCATTCATGACATGATGTGCAGGACTGCACATTTTAGATCTGATCTGATGGGTCGTGGGATCGCTTAGGTCTATCACTCCGATGTATGCAGTTTGGAATAGAAGCAGCCCTGTTTAGTATCTTCACGACGTTTGCACCTTATCTTGAAGTATGACTGTTGCTGTTCATGACATGACCTCGAGTGCTTTTCATGACCTGGTTCATGACCTCATTGAAGCAGGGTTTATCTCCTGGCTTGATGGCTTTGACTGAGTGTGGGATATTCTGGGCCATGATGATCCAGATTGTGCTGAGGTACATTTATGTTCCTGTTGATAACCCAAAGCTCCTCATGGATACTTAGACATGAGTTGCTGGATCTGCTCGAATTTCGTCACTTTATCACGATATTAGTGTCACACAACACGGTGGAGGCTAGTCCTAACGTGAAGTTCGGATTTCATCTCCACAAAACGGTGCGGTAGTCACTCTTCCCGATACTATTAAGGACAGTTGCAGCTGCAGCTGCCAGGTTGATGAGGGTGAGTACAAGTCTGTTTTTCCCTCTTTTTTTACCCCATCATCTGCCACAGACCCAGTCAAGCAATTAAACAGTTCTGTCCATTTCAACCCTGACGAGCCACTGCGGGTGACGGATATTGAAATCCCACACCAAGAGTATGTTTCTTGCCTTTGCCATCCGCAGTGCTTCGACCGAGTGTTGTTCATCATGGATGATTACGATTGTTCAACTGAGGGGCAACAAGACATAGTAATCAGCAGGAGGTTGCTTTGCCTTTCTCACCTTAAAACCATGCGTTTTCACGACTCACAAGACATTTCGCGCTCTACCATGTAACAAAGTGCCGCCACCTTTGCAGGGTCTGTTTTGCCAGTGAGACAGGACATATATAGGGACGGTAATGATGGTATCTGAGACGTTGCCTGTATACAACTATGTCAGACTGTTGCTGAAAAAGAATCTGTGAAGCAGTTCTCCCAACTTTGGCACTAGTTTTTGGAGGACTTTGCAGTGTCGACAGGGTTGCTTCGGTGGAGCAATTGGTACACCTGTATGGCTTGCAAGGCCATTTCAGAGGTCAATTGACAGTTACTCAAATTGTTCTGTGTGGAGTTACATTTATGTTACACCAGGTGAGGACGGCAGATTTCCTACCATGCAGAAGGTTAGTGAATCAGATTTTTTGTTTTCAACAATCGGCAATGAATTCATAGTCATCATGGTATTCTGAATTCCAGGTGTGTTTCTTACTAAATTCAAATTCCTCCGTATGCTACGTTGGGAAACGAACCTGCAGCCCCATAACATTATCTTCGGCTCTGTTCACCGTTATTAAAACCAGCTCGTTGCCTTCTCCTTGGAGTATAAGAATTGGAAAGACTTACTGCAAACTTACAATTTACTGGTGAGGCCATATCATGAACATTCTGAGCAGTTTTGATACAAACATTTTCAGATTTATGCCATTTCATTGGACAAATAGAAAATAAAACTTTGTGGAATTACTGTGGAAGTAGAAATGGAGAGAGACAGAGAGGGAGAGAGATAGAGAGAGAGAGAGCGCGCGATCAGGTCGAGGCAGCGAGTTCAAGATGCACAGATAGAGACAAGCAGAGGGAAAAGCAGAGTGGGCTGCTGAAAAGGTGACAGATCCGAAAAGGTGAAGAAATAAAGTATACAATCGATAGTACTCTCCAGAATTCTTGGCGGCCTCAAAGTGTTGAGCAAACATGTCATGAATCATGTGTGATGTGAGTGCTTTAATGGGAAAGACAATACTGCTAATTTGCATACCGTTAGCTCCCAGAGTTCGCTGGAAATTATTGGCTGGTCTGGCCGAGCACTGAGGTAGTGGGACGGCAAATCTGAAGGCTTGATTCCAAGAAATGTCTGAGTTTGCAAGATATTCTTTTACCCGGAGATAGACACCGATCGGGAACTGAGAGGATAGTGACTTGGAATATGAGGCCAATCGGTGTTATGTTGGTTAACGGTAAACAACCATGCGAAGTCCATAAGACCACACGAGCAAAAATAATGCTTTTTGACCCATCAAGTCTGCTCTGCATTCGATCATGTCCATTTGAGTTTTAGACACCATTTTCCAGGTTTCTCCACGGAAACATTGACCCCCCCTGGCAATCAAGATCTCATCTGTGCCTATCTTAAATACGTGCCCTCCGCAGTCTTCTGTGGCAATGAATTGCACAGATTTACCAGACGGTGGTTGAAGAACATTCCTCTTATCTCCGTTCTAAAGAGTCTTACCTTTACTCTCAAGTTGTGCCCTCGGCTCATTGTGAATGGAAGCATTATCACAACCTCCATTCTGTCCTGGCTGTTCATTGTTCTGTCCGTTTCAGTCCGATCACCCCTCATTACTCTATAATCCACAGACGACAATTCCATTGTCACTCATCTTCCCTCACATGTGACACGTTTCATTTCTGGCATTATTCTTGTGTGCATCCGCTGGGCCTGTTTCTGATGTATGAGCTCTAATTTGCTCATAATACACTCATTGTGGTTTGACCAGATCTAATTTGCTCATAATACACTCATTGTGGTTTGACCAGAACCTTAAAAATCATCCGAAGTGCATGCCAACATTTCTCTTCTCGTCCTCTCGAGATGATTTTCAACATTGCATTTGCCATCCTAATTAGACACACATCCTGCAATTTTACCTTGAGAGAATCCTGGATGAGGACGTCCAAGACACGTTTCGCCTGATTTCTGAATTTTCTGACCGTTTTGAAAATAGTCCATTCTTCTATTCCTTCTCGGAAAGTGCATGGCTTCACAGTTTCCCGCATTATGTTTCATTTGCCAATTCTTAGCCCATTCTCACAATCTGTGCAAATATTTCTGTGGCCTTCCAGACATAACAGTACAACTGGTCTCTCAACCTGTATCATCTGCGATGTAGCCGACGACCCACAGTTCCTTCACCCAGATCATCAATAATTAAAGGGAGAAGTTATGGTGCCAACACGATCACTTGTGAGTACCATCTGTCACTGACTTCCATCCTGAGAACGGCCATTTTTGGTCATGATTTGGAGATGCTGGTGTTAGACTGGGGTGTACAAAGATAAAAATCACACAACATCAGGGTATTGTCCAACAGGTTTATTTTGAAGCACTCGCTTTCGGAGCGCTGCTCTTTTATCAAGTGATTGTGGACAATAAGAATTTATGACACAGAATTTATAGTAAACGTTTACAGCGTGATGTAACTGAAAATATATATTTTAAAAAACTTGGATTTTTTTGTTAATACGCTCATCTTTCAGAATGAACATGTTTATTTCAGTTCTTTCACATGTAAACCGCAAAACGTTTTTTTTAAATGTTACTTTCTCAATTGAACGGCAACAAATGATGTCAGATCGGCCCAAATAATGTATTGAATGTTTCAGCTCTGCCACAATGGCCATATTGATTATAACCTAAAGAAAAGATTTTACAGAATCTTACAGGGATTCATGCAGTTTATAAGCAAAATAAAATGTAATTCTGATAGTACAAAGTCAACTCACAAATATATGTTTGTATGTGTGCATGTGGGTGTGTGTGGGCAGGG
>NW_025192423.1:0-3696 GCF_004010195.1 Chiloscyllium plagiosum
CCCCCCGACATCCAGCATCTCGGCAGCACTCCCCATCTCCCCCCACCCATCCTGGTACCTCCTTGGTCTACATTATCCCCCCACCCTGTTGCTTTTCTTCCTTGGCCTGTCTTAATCCTTATATTTTTCTGGCCATCAGGATAGACCTGTCAGAGTTTTGTTTCTGATGTTTGTACTTGCCTATCTTTCCCTTTCTAAGTGGACTTTGCAACCCTTTGGATCCGTGAACCTCTACTCTGGATCTAACCCATTCAATTGTCATGTTTTCACTTCGCCTTGATATTCACTTGCATGAAACCGAATATTGTCCGGATGTAAAACTGTGGGGAGAAGGGTTAACTCAAAAATTGAACACTGAGCATAGACACAGGAAGCTACATCATGAAGATGTCATTGACAGTTGGAAACAGGGAGAACCTGAGAAAGAAGCAACAGTTCAGACCTTATGCTTACCTTGAATGCATAGAGTTAATGGCATGTAAACAGAGATTACTTTGAAAAGAGCACTGCTTCCAGCAAGATCTCTATCTTCGAATGCTTAACTCAAGAACAATCGATAGTGATATAGGCAAACAACAGACTGATGCGCATCTGATTTGTCACTGTCTTACTTGTGTGCTATTGTTGAATGACACTAAAACAATTGGTCAAAACTCCCACGGGTATACAAGAACATGAAAGATGCCTGCGCGTGATATCTGAAGGAGGATTGCAGATAGAGAGGTCCCTGTCTTTTAAGTAAGATTTTTAACTAAGGCCTTTTGACTATTCTTCCATTAAAGATCCCATGACACTATTTCAAAGAGGATCTGGGGAGTTCTGATGCTGTCCTGAGTCAATATTCACCCCTCCAACAACATCACATTATCTAGTCGTTATCACAATGCTGGTTGCTGTGTGCAAATTGGTCACCACATTTCCTGACAATAGTGACTACTTTCCATTGGCTTTACCGTGCTTGGGGGCGGGATGACATCTTTATGTCATGAAAGGCTTTATATAAATACAAACACTTCCATTTTTTCCATTTCTCCCGCAGGAGAATATGAGAATGGGATCGAGGACACTTGTCTAGTCTAGGCAGCAGTATTCCACTTGAAAGCTTGAAAGCAATTTCAGTTAATTATTAGGCTTCGATGGTGAATGGTGAGGTGCAAAGCGTACAGTGATGTGAGTTCCCTAATCTGTAACCTATCATTACATGTGGTGGTAATGGAAGCTAGACAAGAACAGGAATGACACTGGATTACAGAGGGTGTCATTACAGTGCTGAACACATCCTCCTGTGTCTAATCCTGAGAGGAGGAGGTGGTACTGGAATACTGGCTGGGCTGCACATTACCACTGAAATACTTTAGCTAGAGGTTTGCTCAGAGAGAGAGATTAAAAACAGAACATATTTTATTGAATATTGCAAAGTAAATATTCCTTTGAGCTTTACTTGATTAGAATTGTATTCCTTTACCATCGTGATGTTAACAAGTATCCAAGATATACATAAAATTTCAAGGAAAATTCCAGCAATCACTCATTCTCAAATGTGCTTTTGAACTTATTAAATTTTACAGATTTGTACAGGTCGAGAATAAATAGGAAACAGGATCAGTTGTTCAGAATGTGCACTTTGAGGCCATTGACAAAAATCAATAGATTGTAGAAGGAGTCACAGGTACACAGGGTATGAAGAAGGCTTGCCTTTATTGGTTACAGCATTGAATATAGGAGTTGGGAAATGATGGTTAGGCCACTTTTGGAAGGCTGCATTTAATTCTGGTCTCCCTGCTTTCAGAAAAATGTGAATTTGAAAGGGTTCAGAAAAGATTTACAATGATACTGCATCATTGGATGATTTGAGCTATATGGAGAAGCTGAATAGGCTTGGTCTATTTTCTGTGCAGCATCAGAGGTTGATGGGTGATCTTATCAAGGTTTACGAAATCATGAGGGGCAAGGATAGGGTGAATAGTCAAGGTCTTTTTCCCAGGGTAGGGAAGTCCAAAACTAGAAGGCATAGGTTTAAGGTGAGAGGGGAAGATTTAAAAGGGACTTAAGGGGCAACTTCTTCATGCAGAGAATGGTGCGTGTATGGAATGATCTGCCAGAGGAAGTAGTAGAGACAAAAAAACTGCATATGTTGGAATCCTAAGTAGACAGGCAGGAGACTGGAAGAACATAGCAAGCCAGGCAAATGATGTGGTCGAGGCTTGTACAATTACAACATTTAAAAGGCACCTGGATGGTTATATGAATATAAATAATTTAGAGGGATATGAGCCAAATGCTGGCAAATGGAGCTAGATTAATTTCGGATATCTGGTCAGCATGGATGAGTTGGACCCATGAGTCTGTTTCTGTGCCATACATCTCTATGACCCTATCACTCTAAGTCGGATCTGTCCTCCTGCAAAAAGAGAAAATTGAGAGAAGATTTGGTAGAGGTATTCAAAATGATGAGGGCTTGAGGACAAGAGGATACAGGTTGCAGATAATTGGCCAAAGAAGCAATAGAAATACAGGGAAAAACACCTTCATGCAGTGAGTGGTTAGGATCTGGAATTTACCTCCTGAAGGTGTGGTGGAGTTAGTTTCAATCAAGTCATTCGAAGAATATTTGGACAATTATCTGCAAAAGAAGAAAATGCAGGGCAGAGAGATAGTTCTAGGAACAAAGGATCTAGGAGCAGGAGGAGGCCATTTGGACTTTTGAACCTGCAATGTCCTTCAACTATGTTAAGATTGATCTTTGAACCAAACATTATTTTCCCGTATTATTGACATATCCCTTGATGCCTTTAATACCTAGAAATTTATTGGTCTCTGTCATGGATATGTCAATGATTGAGCTTCCACAATCCCATGGAGTTGAGAATTCCAAAGATTCCCCGCCCTCTGAGTGTGGGGATTCCTCCACATCTCCGTCTTAAATGGCCAGGCCCTTAATCTGAGACTGTCCCCTGGTTCCATACACCTCCAGACAGGGGACACATCTTCCCTGCATCTACTTTGTTGAGCACGGTAAGAATTTTGTATTCTTCAGTCAGGTCACCCCTCCCCCCTCCCCATTCTTCTAAACTCCAGAGAATACAAGCCTATTCTCCTCAAGCTTCTCATAGGACAATCCTGCTTTTCCAGGTTTGAATTGGATGATCCTTTGTTGCACTTTGTCTCCAGCAAGTATATCCTTCCGTAAGTAAGGAGACCAAAACTGTGCACAATACTCCAGGTGCGGCCTCACCAATGTTCTATGCAATCCCAACACTTCGTTAATCCTGTACTCAACTAAAGAAAGGCCATCATATTGTTTGTCTTCTTAATCAGTTGCTGTACTTATACATTGGCTTTCTGTCACTTATGGACAAAGATGTTCAGGAGCCTTTGGACATCAACACTTTGTAGAATCTTTGTGACCATTGATAGCACCTTGTGGTATTTCCCACATGGTGTGGTACTGGGTAAGGGTTGTTTGGGTTAATTTGCTACCATCAACGATCCTTTATCTTTTGTTTTTGGCCCGTCTTATGATCAGTGGTAGAGAATATTCTGCCTTGGAGGTTCGTAAAGAAGACACAGAGTTTTTAGATAATGTTATGAAAATGTAAGAATACTGTACCTTTAAGAGAATGGAAACGCTAGCAAGGACTTAGAGAAGCACACAGAGTACTGGAAAATTTAAAATGTAACATTTGGTCGAAAAGC
>NW_025192424.1:0-3696 GCF_004010195.1 Chiloscyllium plagiosum
TCCAGATATCACTCCTGATTGTCTGTGAAATGTTTTGCAGACTAGACACATCTATTACCTCTTCGAGATGTCACTCCTGATTGTCTGTTTAATGTCTTGCAGACTATACACATCTATTACCTTATCCAGATTTCACTCCTGATTGTCTGTGTAATGTCTTGCAGACTATACACGTCTATTTCCACTTCCAGATGTTACTCCTGATTATCTGTGTAAAGTCTTGTAGACTATACACAACTATTACCTCCTCCAGATGTCACTCCTGATTGTCTGTGTAATGTCTTGCAGACAATACACATCTGTTACCTCTTCCAGATGTCACTCCTGATTGTCTGTGTAATGTTTTGCAGACTATACACATCTATTACCTCTTCCAGATGTCACTCCTGATTGTCTGTGTAATGTCTTTCAGACTATACACATCTATTACCTCATCCAGATGTGACTCCTGATTATCTGGGTAATATCTTGCAGACTATACATATCTATTACCTCTTCGAGATGTCACTCCGGATTATCTGTGTAATGTCTTGCAGACTTTCCACATCTATTACCTCTTCCAGATGTCACTCCTAATTGTCTGTGTAATGTCTTGCAGACTATACACATCTATCACATCTATTACCTCTTCCAGATGTCACTCCTGATTTTCTGTGTAATGTCTGGCAGAATATACACATCTATTATCTCTTCCAGATGTGACTCCTGATTGTCTATATAATATCTTTCAGACTATACACATCTATTACCTCTTTCAGATTTCACTCCTGATTGACTGAGTAATGTCTTGCAGACTATACACATCTATTACCTCTTTCAGATTTCACCCCTGATTGTCTGTGTAATGTCTTTCAGACTCTACACATCTATTACCTCTTCCAGATGTCACTCCTGATTGTCTGTGTATTATCTTGCAGACTAGACACGTCTATTACCTCATCCTGATGTCACGCCTGATTGTCTGTGTCATGTCTTGCAGACTATACACATCTATTACCTCTTCCAGATTTCACTCCAGTTTGTCCGTGTAATGTCTCGCAAACTATACACATCTATTACCTCTTCCAGATGTCACTCCTGATTGTCTATGGAATATCTTGCAGACTATACACATCTATTACCTCTTCCAGATGTCACTCCTGTTTGTCTGTGCAATATATTGCTGGGTATACACATCTATTACCACTTGCAGATGTCACTCCTGATTGTCTGTGTAATGTCTTGCAGACGATACACATCTATTACCTCTTCCAGATGTCACTCCTGATTATCTTTGGACTGTCTTGCAGACTATACACATCTATTAACTCTTCCAGATGTCACTCCTGATTAAATGTGTAATGTCTTGCAGACTATACACATCTATTACCTCATCCAGATGTCACTCCTGATTGTCTGTGTAATGTCTTGCAGACTATACACATCTATTACCTCTTCCTTATGTCACTCGTGATTGTTTGTGTAATGTTTTGCAGAATATACACATCTATTACCTTTTTCAGATGTCACTCCCATTTATCTGTGTAATGTCTTGCAGATTATACACATCTATTACCTCTTCCAGATGTCACTCCAAATTATCTGTGTGATATCTTGCAAACAATACACATTTGTTACCTCTTCCAGATGTCACTCCTGATTGTCTGTGTAATGTCTTGCAGACTATACACATCTATTACCTCTTCCAGATGTCACTCCTGATTGTCAGTGTCATGTCTTGCAGACTGTACACATCTATTACCTCTTCCAGATGTCACTCCAAATTATCTGTGTGATATCTTGCAGACAATACACATCTGTTACCTCTTCCAGATGTCACTCCTGATTGTCTGTGTAATGTCTTGCAGAATATACACATCTATTACCTCTTTCAGATGTCACTCCTGATTGTCTGGGAAATGTCTGGCAGACTATACACATCTATTACCTCTTCCAGATTTCACTCCTGATTGTCTGTGTAATGTCTTGCAGACTAAACACATCTATTACATCTTCCAGATGACACTCCTGATTGTCTGTGTAATGTCTTGCAGACTATACACATCTATTACCTCTTCCAGATGTCACTCCTGATTGAATGTGTTATGCCTTGCAGAGTATACACATTTAATACCTTTTCCAGATGTCACTCCAGATTATCTGTGTAGTTTCTCGCAGACTATACACATCTATTATCTCTTCCAGGTGTCACTCCTGATTAACTGTGTACTGTCTTGCAGACTATACACATCTATTACGTCTTCCAGATATCACTCCTGATATTCTGTGTAATGTCCGGCAGACTATACACATCTATTATCTCTTCAAGATGTGACTCCTGATTGTCTATATAATATCTTTCAGACTATACACATCTATTACCTCTTCCAAATGTCACTCCTGATTGTCTGTGTCATGTCTTGCAGACCATACACATCTATTACCTCTTCCAGATGTCACTCCTGATATTCTGTGTAATGACTTGCAGACTATACATATCTATTTCCTCTTCCAGATGTCACTCCTGATTGACTGTGTAATGTCTTGCAGACTATACACATCTAATTACCTCTTTCAGATTTCACCCCTGATTGTCTGTGTAATGTCTTTCATACTATACACAACTTTTACCTCTTCCAGATGTCACTCCTGATTGTCTGTGTAATGTCTTTCAGACTATACACATCTATTACCTCATCCAGATGTGACTCCTGATTATCTGTGTAATATCTTGCAGACTATACATATCTATTACCTCTTCGAGATGTCACTCCGGATTATCTGTGTAATGTCTTGCACACTATACATATCTATTACTACTTCCAGATGTCACTCCTGATTAACTGTGTTCTGTCTTGCAGACTATACACATCTCTTACCTCTTCCAGATGTCACTCCTCATTGTCTGTGTAATGTCTTGCATGCTATACACATCTGTAACATCTTCCAGATATCACACCTGTTTGTCTTTGTAATGTCTTGCAGATTATACACATCTATTACCTCTTCCAGATGTCACTCCTGATTTTCTGTGTAATGTCTGGCAGATTATACACATCTATTATCTCTTCCAGATGTGACTCCTGTTTGTCTATATAATATCTTTCAGACTACACACATCTATTACCTCTTCCAGATGTCACTCCTGATTATCTGTATAATATCTTGCAGACTATGCATATCTATTTCCTTTTCCAGATGTCACTCCTGATTGACTGAATAATGTCTTTCAGACTATACACATCTATTACCTCATCCGGTTTTCACTCCTGATTGTCTGTGTAATGTCTTGCAGACTATACACATCTATTACCTCTTCCAGATGTCACTCCTGATTGTCTGCGTATTATCTTGAAGACGAGACACGTCTATTACCTCATCCTGATGTCACGCCTGATTGTCTGTGTCATGTCTTGCAGACTATACACGTCTATTACCTCTTCCAGATGTCACTCCTGTTTGTCTGTGTAATGTCTTGCAGACTATACACATCTATTACCTCTTCCAGATGTCACTCCTGATTGTCTGTGTATTATCTTGCAGACGAGACACGTCTATTACCTCATCCTGATGTCACGCCCGATTGTCTGTGTCATGTCTTGCAGACTATACACGTCTATTACCTCTTCCAGATGTCACACCTGTTTGTCTGTGTAATGTCTTGCAGACTATACACATCTATTGCCTCTTCCAGATTTCACTCCAGTTTGTCTGTGC
>NW_025192425.1:0-3696 GCF_004010195.1 Chiloscyllium plagiosum
GAATAAGTTCCCCAACTTCACTGGGGAAAGAAACGTCGTGAGTAATCTATTAGGATTGAATGCAAATTGTTAGAATCTGTTAGTAAGGAAATATTAACTGGAGATTGTCAAAGTCAAAGCACAGTCCGTCACAGACCACATGACTTTATGATGGATTAATTGTTATTTGAATTACTTCATTTTGTTAAAATGACAAGAATGGTGGGCAAAGAGGTTTCAATGTGTGTATTATATCTGGACTTCCAGAAGTCACTGAATAACGTGCCTCACAAACGATTAATATGCATGACAAGAACACGTGAGATAGGAAAAAGTTATTTGCTTGGATGGAGGATTGGCTCACCAATAAAAGACATGATGTAGAGGTGCTGGTGTTGGACTGCGCTGGAAAAGATTTTAAAAAACACACACTAGCAGGAGCTAGTCCAATGGTTTCAATTTAAACCACTAGCTTTCACACCCCTGCTCCATCAGGTTTTCGTGGGAGGAAAACTTTAGACACAGAATGTATCAGGAAAAGATCAAAGAGTTGTACAACACATGCTTATGAATTGAACACACCTAGAATGCCTTCTAAACATTTAATCAGTTGGAATGGAGCTACAAGCTTTTATTGATTAATATGCAAATCGCAGAATTTCTTTCAATCCCTGCCTGGAGTTAACTTAGCTTATTATCGACGTAAAGGAAGTGAAACCTCCGATCAGAAAATGTACTTTAGCGGTGAGGTCTTGTCTCGAGCCTATCTGCGTCTTAACCTGGAGTCAGATTGGTTTGATTTCCCGAGTAGGCGTTTATGAAATGCACCATTGACTGCCTACACATTGTATGTTTTTTGAACGAAGTAGATTGGAGCTACAAATACAAAACATCAACTCCAAATTCAAACTGCAAATTTGTATATATCTGCATGTGTGTGTGTGAAAGGGGGACTGCGTGTGTGGGAGTGGCGCGGGGAGAGAGAGAGAGAAAGAGAGAGACACTGTGAGTATGAGAGCGTGTAAGGGGGAGAGTGAGCTTGTGTGTGCCCAAGTGAAGACAGAGATAGATATGGTAGATACCTATGCCCACAAACACTAACTTCGTGGTTTCAGAGCTTCCCCTGTCTGCAGCCTCTGCTCCATTTGTTGCTAATATTGCTGTAACTTCAGGTCCCCCATTCCATCGAGAGTTGGGGAGCGAACCTTCACGTCTCCCTGAATGTATGAGGCCGCTCACAGCGCAATCTCCAGCAAAGTATCCCTTGCATCTCCCCTAACGGCTTCATAACAGGAGCCAGTCAGAATCCCTTCAGCTACAAATTAGATGCCTGGTCCTTTACAATATTACACGAGAAGCTTCCTAATGTTACTGACCGCAAGATCAGCTAAGAAGGACAAACAGGCGTTCAATGACGTGCTATAATATAATTAGAGACCAGGATTTAAAGACGTGTCTCAAATATTCTGAAACACCCCTGTGCAACATGGACTAGCACATCGGTTACATCGGTAAGTGAACAACAGTCCGACACACACACTATTTCATTGTTTCTGAGCTTCAGCATGCTAGCACTCGATACACCAAGGAGTCAAAACCCAAAACCACGGGACGATACGGAAGGAGAGTAACATGAAAGATACAAACTTTGACAAATTAACTGAAAACATCAAGTGGAAATATGGGGGTGGGGGGGGGGGGGGAATGAATGACAGGGAAGTGGGAATAACTGGATGGATTTGACCTTGGTGCGTGCAATCACAAGAATGAGAACATGAATAAATGATTTGCTGGATGAGTTGTAAAGATTTGTTCCATTCAATTCTAAATCTACCCCACAGAACCTAAGTGGACACCATAAACTGTGGGAACAGGCCAGCATGGAGAGCTGTGCTGGTCTAACTGCCCAGCATGGAGAGTATTACAAATATGTGCCAGTATATTGCTACTATACTTGATATCTGCCAAGCATGGGAAGACTTACACAGAAGAGTGCAATTGATAGTAAATGACGCTCCCACAAATTTATGTCCCGGTGTTTCCATGCATCAGCTAAAGGCAAGACGTTTCATGTTGCATACACGCGTGGTGTTGGAGCTGTGATCGATGTGAAACACCTTGTGTGGGAGACAAGCATGGAGGACATCAATGAACAGAGATAAATGGGGGGTTAGTCGACAGATGTGAGGATCCCCTATAGTCTATATTTTCCATATCCTTTTCAACAGTAAATACTGATGCAAAATTATCATTTAGTATCTCCCCTATTCTCTGTGGCGCCACACAAAGGCCACCTTGCTGATCTTTGAGGGTCCATAGTCTCTCCCTCGTTACCTTTTTGTCCTTAATATATTTGTAAAATCCCTTTAGATTTTCCTTAATTCTATTTGCTAAAGTTATCTTCATGTCCCTGTTTTGCCCTCCTGATTTCCTTCTTAAGTATACTCCTACTTTCTTTGTACTCTTCTAAGGATTCGCTCGATCTATCCTGTCTGCACCTGAAACATGCTTTCTTCATTTTCTTAACCAAATCCTCAATTTCTTTAAACATCCAACATTCCCTATAACTACCAGCGATCCCTTTCACCCTGACAGGAATATACTTTCTCTGGATTCTCGTCATCTCATTTCTGAAGGCTTCCCATTTTCCAGCGGTCAATTTACCTGCGAACATCTGCCTCCAATCAGCTTTTGAAAGTACTTGAGCTGAAAAATGTGTTGATGGAAAAGCGCAGCCGGTCAGGCAGCATCCAAGGAGCAGGAGAATCGACTATTCGGGCATAAGCCCTTCTACAGGAGTGAAGAAGGTGTGCCAAGCAGGCTAAGATAAAATGTAGGGAGGAGGGACATGGGGGTGGGGCATTGGGAATGCGATAGGTGGAAGGAGGTTAAGGTGAGGGTGATAGGCCGGAGAGGGGGTGGGGGGTGGTGAGGTCAGGAAGAAGATTGCAGGTCAAGAAGGCGGTGCTGAGTCCGAGGGTTGGGACTGAGATAAGGTGGGGGAAGTGGAAATGGGCAAGGTGGAGAAATCTGCATTCATCCCATGTGGTTGGAGGGTTCCTAGGTGGAAGACGAGGCGCTCTACCTCCAGGCTTCGTGTTGCATTGTTCTGGCGATGGAGGAGGCCAAGGACCTGCATGTCCTTGGCGGAGTGGGAGGAGGAGTTAAAGTGTTCAGCCACGGGGCGGTTGGGTTGTTTGGTGCAGGTGTCCCAGAGGTGTTCTCTGAAATGTTCCGCAAGTAGGCGGCCTGTCCTCCCAATGTAGAGAAGGCCACATCGGGTGCAGTGGATGCAGTAAATGATGTGTGTAGAGGTGCAGGTGAATTTGTGACGGATATGGAAGGATCCCTTGGTGCCTTGAAAGGAAGTGAGGGGGGAGGTGTGGGCCCAAGTTTTGCACTTCTTGCAGTTGCAGGGAAGGTGCCGGGAGTGGAGATTGTGTTGGTGGGGTGTGTGGACACAACGAGTGAGTTGCGGAGGGAGTGGCCTTTCCGTAATGCTGATAGGGGAGGGGAGGGAAATATATCCTTGGTAATGGTGTCTGTTTGGAGGTGGCGGAAATGTAGAAGGGTGGTACGATGTATCTGGAGGTTGGTGGGGTGGTATGTGAGGACCAGTGGGGTTCTGTCCTTTTGGAGATTGGAGGGTCGGGGTTCAAGGGAGGAGGAGCAGAAAGTTGAGGGGATGCGGTGGAGAGCATCATCAACCACGTCTGA
>NW_025192426.1:0-3696 GCF_004010195.1 Chiloscyllium plagiosum
GACGGTGTGTCTTCTCATTGAGGAATAAATATTAGCCAATATTTGCTTCATGGCCTAATGGGAAGGTGTGCATAGCAACAAGAACTTGCCTTTATAACAACAACATTGCATTCCAAGGCATTTTGCAAAACTATAATTCAAAGAAACACTAAGATGTATCATGAGGTAGGTTTAAAGAGGACCTTAAACAAGGAGAATTCAAGGCTAATTAAGGAACTGAATACCAGAGACTGTGGCCCAAGAAAACTGTAGATGTAGATAGCAACAATAGGTTGAAGGAAGCAAAGGAGGAACAAGAGCCCAGAGCTGGAGGAGTACAAAGTTCTGAAAGATTTTAAAAGCTGACAGAGATAGCAAAGAATGAGACCAAACAGTGATTTGAACAAAGGATCGAGAACTCTTGAATGGCCTCTGCTAATGTCCTGGCCACCTCGTTGGTTTCCTTGATAAATGGTGTTTAACATGTGCATTCCTTAGCAGCTCAATTCTGTCCTGAATTTGAATTTCTTACTGGAGGCTTTTTAGCTTTCAAGATGACGGCAGAGTAAGAAGTTCCAGTCAGAGCTCCTCTGCCCATCAGTTCCTTTTCTTTCTCCTCTTTATAGTACTTTTTCTTCCCCCCGCCTCCAACTTTTAACCACCCTGACCTGAAGAATTGAGTCGAGGGAAACAAGTCCCGGAGCAGGGAGCAGAGCGAGTGTGGGCCAAGTCCCAGAGCGGGGAGCAGAGCGAGTCCTGGACAGAGGCCAGACCTTGGAGGCAGTGTGCCCTCATGTGAAAGCCAGTGAGTACTGACTCATGTTGGAAAGGACTAGGACTTAAGTACTTTGTAGTGAATTTTTATTATCATTATGAATTTTTAAACTCTATTCCCATGCTAACCAATTTTTTAAACTCTATAACAATGCTTAAAGTAAGTCTACCTAGGTATAGTATCAAGGTAAAGTATCTGCACCTGGATACTCTGTAGCTCCCCTGGCCCTAAGAGGCGACATTACACACTTTTCAATGCACTCAAACGAATGCCTGTGACAATAAAGGCTATTCTATTCTAATCTAGTCTATTCTAAAGTGTCTGTAAAGTTCTTTGCTCATTTTATTTATGATTTTTGATTATTTAAGTCTGAACTTTGCTTTTCAAATTGTTAAATTTCATCCTTTCATGCATACTTTGTTATTCTGTTTTGTCAGCATCTTTGTCATTGACGGTTTGACTTCTTGTAGTATTTGCTTTATCTTATTCAAGGTATTTCATTAGTATCATTCGTAAATAGTTTGCTCTTTTTTAAAGCAGAATATTTTATGCTGAACTTTACCTTTGCAAATAACTCATACTGCTGTCCAATCTTTTTATCAATTTCTTCTTCCTAATCTATCTGCCTTTCTTAGTTTGATGTTCAGCTCCTGAATTTTTTTTCCCAGCCCCATTACATTTGGAATTTGTCTCACTTATGCCCTTAACAAAGTTTCACATAAAATTTGTAATCTTATCACCTCTAATTCCTCATACTTACTTTAATTACCTGCCCTGGAAATTATTTTTCCTCTGCGTTTACCATGGAAAAAGACATGAAGACTTCGGAACTCGGTGAAGTTAGTGGTGACAACTTGGGGACAGTCAATATCTCAGTAGAAGTGGTGTTGAATGTATTAAAATGTATGAAGGTGGATAAATCTCAAGGTCCTGACCAGATATATCCAAGAACCCTGCAAGAGGCGAGAGAAGAAATTGCAGGGGTCCTGGCAGATATGTTTGCATAAACATTAGACAGGGATGAGGTCCTAGAAGACTAGAGGGTAGTAAATGTTGTGCCATTATTCAAGAAAGGCTGCAAAGAAAAACCTGGGAACTATAGACCAGTAAACCTAACATTTGTGGTTGGTAAGTTACTTGAGAAGATTCTGAGGAATAAGATATACATGTATTTGGAAAGACAGGGTTTGATTAGGAGTAGTCAGCATGACTTTGTGCATGGGAGATCATGTTTCACAAATTTGTTAGAATTCAATGATGAAGTGACCGGAAAGGTTGATGAGAGCAGGGTGGTGGATGTAGTCTATATTGATTTAAGTAAAACCTTTTGTAAGGTTCCAAATGGTAGGCTGCTTTAGAAGGTTCGATCGCATGGAATCCAGGGGGAGCTGACAAATTGGATACACAATTGGCTTGATGGTAGAAAGCAGAGGGTAATAGTGGAAGAATGCTTGTCAGACTGAAGGCCTGTGATTAGTGGTGTATCTCAGGAGTTGGCACTGGGCCCTTTGCTGTTTGTTATCTATATTAATGATTTGGATTGGAATGTACAAGGCATGATTAGTATTATGCACATGACACTAAAATAGACAGTATCATGGACAGTGAGGAAGGTTATCAGAAATTGCAGCAGGACCTTGATCAGCTGGGGAAGTGGGCTGAGAAATGGCAAATGGAGTTTAATATAGATAAGTGTGAGGTCTTGTATTTTGGAAAGTAGGAGGAGTTTTAGGTGAATGGTAGTGCCTTAAGGACTGTAATGGAACAGAGCGACCTTGGAGTTCAGGTGCACAGTTCTCTGAAAGTGGAGTCCCAGGTAGATAGGACAGAAAGCTTTTAGCACAGTAGCCTTCATCAGTCAGGGCATTGAGTGTAGAACTTGGGAAGTTATGTTGCTGTTGTATAGGACATTGGTGAGGCCGCGCTTGGATGTTGATATATATAAGTTTCTAGTTAAGAAATTAATTCTGTATCCACAACAAGAACAATATTTCATTACCAGTTCTCGCTACTTTATTTTGGCAAGTTGAAATCTCTCATGATTATTGTTCTGTATGTTTTCTTAAGTTAATAGATTTGGATGCATATTTTTACTCCAATTCCCTGAGTAGTCTGGCAAATGAACATATTAGCATTAGGATCTCTTCTTGTCCTTTAGCTTAATCCATGGATTCTCTTTCTAGATTAGTGTTAGCTATCTCATTTTATTAATAGTATTGCACTGTCTCTAACAATACTGCAAACACACCACCTTCCTTCTTCCCTATCTCTTTAAATATTTAATTGTCATTGCTATTGTTTCATTTTTCTATTACCAATATTATTTCTGATTACTTCTCTCTTATGGTTTGCTTCATGATGTCATCTTAGAAGCAATGGCCATTTCCATCCAAACATCCAAATATACAGTGTAATGCAAGTACTTTAACATTTCCAGGTATAAACAGTTGTGTCAGGGGTTCTGTTCACTTTGGGAGCTGTCTCTGATCTATCTGAGTTACTGTCATCTACTATGCAAGTGTAAATAAAGGGTAACTTGGTGACGGGATAACGACCTTCGTGAAGTTATTTCAACTGGGACAGGTTTTTACTTAAAGTTTATCAATTATTTTCTGAAACAGCTATTTCACACAGTCAGAGTTTTTAAACAAAGCTGCAGAGCAATTTTGGAAGCATTTTAACCACAAAAGTTGCACTGGTTCAAGAAAGCCCAAAAGCAACCTGTTAAGTACAATCTGATATGTATAATGAATGGGAGCCTTAATATTAAAATGCCTTTGCATCATTGTTTATTTCAGCTTTGTCTATCTGACTATCCACTGTACAATGGCAAGGCAATAATGGTGGGTGGGTGGTGGAACGAGATTGTGGGGTGTTGGATGATGGTGGTGAGGTGAGGGGAGGGTTGGAGTGGAATGTGTGGGGAATGGGGATAGGGGGAA
>NW_025192427.1:0-3697 GCF_004010195.1 Chiloscyllium plagiosum
GCATAAGGTGGAGCCCGGAGATTGGATACTTGGAAGGCCGAAAAGCTCCAGCCGCGGTGGGAAGGACCTTTCCTGGTTCTGTTAACAACTGAGGCGGCTGTTCGAACGAAAGAAAAAGGGTGGGTCCACGCATCAAGGATAAAGGGGCCCGTTCCGCCTGAAGAAGAAAGCACCTGGACATGCGAGCAAGGGGACAAGCCGTTGTCGGTAAAACTGAAAAGACAGCAATAATGAACTCTACTTGGACTGTATTGGTGGGGATATTGATCAGTTTACTCCTGTATGTGAGGCAGGGAGGGCCTGCTCCAGATGGCCTATTTTGGATATGCGGTAATCAGGCATACTCCAAACTGCCCATGGAATGGGCTGGGGTATGCTTCCTGGGTCTAATACGACCTGCGTTCTTCCTATTACCCCGGGAGGAAGGCGATGATTTGGGAGTTAAACTCTTTGACTCCCTGCGTAGGTCGCCAAGGGATATCCAAGTCGGTGATTGGGGGATGAGTGGCCACCGGCCCGGATTATTGAATACTATGGGCCGGCTACTTGGGCACAGGACGGATCATGGGGATATTGTACTCCTATCTATATGCTAAATCGAATTATCAGGCTCCAAGCAGTCGTAGAGGTCATTACTAACCGGACTGCCCTGGCCCTAGAGCTGTTGGCTCAGCAGCAGGATCAGATGAGGGCTGATATATATCAAAACCGAATTGCCTTGGATTATCTGTTGGCCTCGGAGGGGGGTGTGTGCGGGAAATTTAACCTGACAAACTGCTGTCTAGAAATTGACGATAATGGTAAAGCGGTTTTGAAAATTTCCGATGAAATTCGGAGATTGGCCCATGTGCCAGTACAATCTTGGCGTCCTCTTAGTGGCATCGGATGGTGGGATGGTCTCCTAGGTGGTAGCTGGTGGCGCACGGCGTTGCTGGTGGTTGGGGGCGGCATGATTCTTCTTCTCGTATTACCCTGCCTAACTCCCTGTATTCAGTTTTTAAATTCAGAAAAATATTTCCCGACTCCAGGCAGTGGTGGTTCCACAACATGGGACACGGGAACTTAAAGTGATGTTGCTGCGAAAGACCAAGGATTCCCCGGGCCCTTGAGGGAAGGGGGGGCTTATCTTGGTCAGGCACATCTTAAAGAAAGAAAAGGGTGGAATTGTGAGAGGTAATTTCGGATTAAACTTTAAGCTGTGCCTGGACCACAGACTGATCTATAATAAAAGACAAAACCTTTGTTTCTTTTCTAACAACCATTTTATATACTCAAAAGTAGAATAGTTTAAATTGTGCAGAATGCTGACAATTTGTGAGCGATAGTAAAAACAAGCAGGCTCTTGATTGATGAAGCCATTCACACAGCTGTGAAGGATGAGTCCTTCGCTGATAAGACTCCAGGGTGGGAGTACGACTTGAGACATCTGTTTTGATAAGACTACAGGGTGAGAAAAACAACAAACTTTGGAGACTCTGGAGCCTTTTGTTGCAGACTTTGTGATAAAAATAATGATGTTTTTAAGAATGTGAACCTCATGGCTTGTTGGAGCCAAGGAGAGGAGGGACTTGTCCTATAAATAATGGAGACTTTGTAAGCCTCAGCGCGCCTTTTCTTTAAGGGTGCCCGACTCTGCAGACTTGACTTGTTAATAAAACTTTGTTTTCCTGAATTTGTCTAGAGCGATTATTGAGAAGCGATTTTCGTTTCTAACAACAGGGAATTTATAGTAAAAGATCAAAATATAAGCCAACTAATGTGATGGATTGAACAAACCTAAATTGCTGTTAAGTCTTTAATCATTTAGATTGGCAATACAGGTTTCAATTCATTAAGATGTAAATCTATGTTCATATGTAACTTCTTTCAAGTCACAGTGCTGAGACAACTTAAGGTTTTATCAGTAGACATGTATGTATGTATATATAGAGGGACATCTGAGCTCAGATAATGCATTAAAGGTGAGGTTAGAATCTGTCTGTATACCGTTAAAAATCACACAACATCCTCTAAATCATGTCTGTATCCCAAACTTGAGTCAGACTGGTTCTATCTCCAAAGTAGGAATTTATAAAATGTCATATGGGTTAACTGCCTACAGATTGTGTGCTTTTTGAACAAAATAGAATGTATCTGCAAATACAAATCAGGAAATGCAAATTCACTCCTGTAGATTTATGTGTGTGTGTGTGGTAGAGAAGTGGGGATAATGGTGCTGGAAAAGCACAGCAGGTCAGGCAGCATCCGATGAGCAGGAGAAACGACATTGCAAGCTTATGCTTGAAACGTCAATTCTCCTGCTCCTTGGATGTTGCCTAACCTGCTGCCCTTTTCCAGCACCACACTCTCGACTCTGATCTCCAACATCTGCAGTCCTCACTTTCTCCTGTGTGGGAGAGGAGAAATAGTGTGAGTGTGTTTATGTGAATATGTGTGCATGGTTGATGCAGTGTGTGTATCATATGGTCAGAGTATGGCAGAGTATGGCCTGAAAGGGTGTGTGTGCGCGGTTGCATGAGAGTGCATAGTGCAGTGGGGTGACCTGTGGTGTGACATGAATCCAAGATCCTCGTTGAGGATGTCCTCATGGATACCAGCTTGGCTATCAGCCTCTGGTTGGCAACTCTGCATTCTTGCATTTCCAAACAATGCCCAAAGATCCAAGG
Source organism: Chiloscyllium plagiosum (assembly GCF_004010195.1). NCBI lineage: Eukaryota > Metazoa > Chordata > Chondrichthyes > Orectolobiformes > Hemiscylliidae > Chiloscyllium > Chiloscyllium plagiosum. Next base: position 2,667 of record NW_025192427.1, read on the forward strand.
CTGAATGTCCTTGAACGCTGAAGTGTTCCCCGACTGGGAGGGAACATCTTTGTCTGGCGATTGTTGCGTGGTGTCCATTCATCCATTGTAGCATCCTGGTTTCCTGGCCTGTCCTTCCCACAGTGGTACCACATTAGGCAACCTCCAGTCTTCTGGCACCTTGCCTATGACTATCGACAATACAAATATCTCAGAAAGGGACCCAGCACTCACTTCCCTAGTTTCCCACAGAGTTCCAGGTACACCTGATCAGGTCCTGGGGATTTATCCACCTTTATGCATTTCAAGATATCCAGCACTTCCTCCTCTGTAATATGGCCATTTTTCAAGAATAATAGGGCAGTTATGGTAGGGGATTTTAACTTGCCAAACATAGACTGAGACTGCCAGAGTGTTAAAGCTTTAGATGGAGAGGAATTTGTTAAGTGTGTACAAGACAATTTTCTGATTCAGTATGTGGATGTACCTACCAGAGAAGATGCAAAACTTGACCTACTCTTGGGGAATAAGGCAGGGCAGATTTTCTGATTCAGTATGTGGATGTACCTACCAGAGAAGATGCAAAACTTGACCTACTCTTGGGGAATAAGGCAGGGCAGATTACTGAGGTGTCAATGGGGGAGCACTTTGGGGCCAGCGACCATAATTCTATTAGATTTAAAATAGTGATGGAAAAGGATAGACCAGATCTAAAAGTTGAAGTTCTAAATTGGAGCAAGACCAATTTTGACGGTATTAGGCAAGAACTTTCGAAAGCTGATTGGGGGCAGATGTTCGCAGGTAAAGGGACAGCTGGAAAATGGGAATTCTTCAGAAATGAGATATCGAGAATCCAGAAAAAGTATATTCCTGTCAGGATGAAAGGGAAGGCTGGTAGGTATAGGGAATGCTGGATGACTAAAGAAATTGAGGGTTTGGTTAAGAAAAAGAAGGAAGCATATGTAAGGTACAGACAGGATAAATCGAGTAAATCCTTAGAAGAGTAGAAAGGAAGTAGCAGTATACTTAAGAGGGAAATCAGGAGGGCAAAA
>NW_025192428.1:0-3697 GCF_004010195.1 Chiloscyllium plagiosum
TCACATTTATCCAGATAGAACTCCATCTGCCATTTTTCAGCCCATTGACCTATTTGATCAAGATCTCTTTGTAATCTTAGAAAACCTTCTTCACTGTCTACTATACCACTGATTTTGGTGCTGTCCAATTGCTTATTAACTATGCCTTCTATATTCTCATCCAAATCATTTATATAAATGACTTCTTCAAATTTTAACAGGCAGACAGCACCACTAGTATTTGAAAACTCTTTTGGATTGCCAAAAACATCTACTGAGACATCGAATTCAATTTTTGCAACTTTTGTGGAACTTCTTTACACAATCTATATGTTTGCGAGAATAGAACTTCACGTCCAAAAAGGGTTGCAAATAACCAAAACCATTGTCTCCCAAAGTCAGGTTTTCTAGGAATTAAGGCATTAACCCCATTTGTTATCACTATGAAAGTTTCACTTAGCCTGTTTTCTCCAAAGTTACCTGATTTCCAGGAAGCAGCTGGTAAATGACACTGCAAAATAAAAGTTTGGCTTTGTTTCTTGGGGGTCACATGGCAAAACCCTCTTCAATCCAAAAAATGTCGAAATAATTCAAAACCTTCTAGTTTTTCCAGACTACATCTATATTTAAAATGACATTCCCAACATAACATGCAAATATTGCTGTAGTCTTGACAAGGGACATAATTTTAGATAGAGATAGGCAAATTAGTTGCTGATATCTTTTGGTGGAACTTGCTTCCTCAAAACATAATGGCGCTTGCATTATAGATTAATTTTGAAAATAAAGTTAAATGGCTTCTTGATAGTTAAAGGAATAAAAGCATAGAAGCAACGCAGCAAAGTAAGTTGAGGTCATAATCAGATATCAACTATCATCTTGTCAATTGGCAGAACAGGCTTGAGGGGCCAAATGGCCTATTTTAGAACGTAATTTTGATATTCTGGAATCAGAAGGAGATGACTAGTCATATTCCTAAAGGATCTGTGCTGGACTTCAATGATTTGTTTTGTTATGTATTAGTTAGTTCAAAACTGCAGTAGAGAGCCATAAATCTATGTTTACCAACAAAACAATGCTTGGGGGCATGATGTGTTGTCAAGAGATGCATAAAAATATAAAGAAACACTGATAGATTAAGTAAATGAGCAAAACCACAGCAGATGTGTTTCAATATGAGTTAGTAGGAGGTTATCCATTATTAGTGCAGATAGAATAGAGATCAACCGTGGTCTCATTGAATGGACGAAGAGGCTAGAGAGGATATGATCCAATATAATGCAATCAATAGAAATCATGACAGTATATCAATAATGAGAGGCAATTTAGCTTGTTGCAAACTAATGGATTTTTGGACATCACACAACAACTCTTGCAGCTACAAAAGGTCATTCCTGTTCTAGTTTAACGCTTAGACTGTTTTTCAATACCTAGCACAGTTTAGGGCGGCACGGTGGATCAGTGGTTAGCACTGCTACCTCACAGTCCCAGGTTCAATTCTGGCCTCGGGTGATTGTCTGTGTGGAGTTTGCACATTCGCCCTGTGTCTGCATGGGTTTCCTCCCACAGTCCAAAGATGTGCAAGTCAAGTGAATTGGCCATGTTAAATTGCCCATTGTGCTAGGTGCATTAGTCAGAGGGAGATGGGTCTGGGTGGGTTACTCTTCAGAGGGTTGGAGTGGATTTGTTGGGCCTAAGGGCCTGTTTCCACACTGTAAGGAATGTAATCTAATCTAAAAAAAAACACACCCAATGTCCCACGTACCTAGGAACTGCAAGAGATTGATGCAAACTGTTTCATTCCAGTTCACATATTTCCTTCTTTGCATTTTACCACGTGTAGTATTTGTCTTCAAACATCTTGCTTAAATCAGAAATTTCTTATAATGGATGTTTCCTAGAGTAATGCTTCGGATGCCATTCTACAATGACTCAGCATGTCTGACAATATAGCAACAGTCAGCCTTTGTTTGTCCCATTATGCTATTTAATAAAAATGACTCAACACAATACATAACACAAAATCCTACAGACTTCAAATTCTTGCTTGATATCCATGTCCCAGACTTTATTTCCTGACTTACATTCTATTAGCATTTTTAAAATTATTTTGAGGATAAGGGTGTCACTGGTTAGACCAGCATTTATTTCTCATACCTAAACTGACCTTGAAAACGTGGTGCCTTATGGAATTACTATAGTCTGAGTGGTGCAAGTACTATAGTGCTGTTAGGGAGCCAGATCCAGGATTTTGACCCAGCAACAAATGGAACAGTCAGAATGGTATATGGCTTGGAGGGGAACATGCTGGTGAGTGATGGTGCTTGCATGTATCTGGTGCTGCTTGTAGCCTCAGTAGTAGAGTTTGTACCTTGGAAGGGGCAGACTAATGAGCCTTTGGTTGTTGAGAGGATTTTATAGATGACATTCACACTGCATGTCAGTGGAGGACGGAGTGAATATTGAAAGTGTTCGATGAGATGCTAATGAAGCAGCTGCCTTGCCCTATATGGTGTTAAACTTTGAGTGTTGTTGGAGCTGCAGCCATCGACAAAATTAGAATATGTTCAATCACATTCCTGGACAGTGCCTTGTAGATTGTGAAAAGGCTTTGGGGAGCCAGGAGGTAAGTTACCCACTGCAGAATTCCTACACACCTGCTGTTGTACCCACAATATTTATGTAGCTAGTCCAGTTCAGTTTTTGGATGATGGTGAGTCCCAAAGTGCTGACAGTAACTGTTCAGAGACAGTAATGCCACTGATGTTAAGGTTAATCATTCTATTTTCGCTTATTGGGAGATGGTCATTATTTCCGTGGATCAAATGTTACTTATCATTGATAGCCTCAGCCTCAGTTTAGATTAGATTAGATCACTTACAGTGTGGAAACAGGCCCTTCGGCCCAACAAGTCCACACTGACCCACCGAAGCGCAACCCACCCATTACCCTACATTTACCTCTTTACCCAACACTACGGGCAATTTAGCATGGCCAATTCACCTGACCTGCACATCTTTGGACTGTGGGAGGAAACCGGAGCACCCGGAGGAAACCCACGCAGACACGGGGAGAACGTGCAAACTCTACACAGTCAGTCACCTGAGTCGGGAATTGAACCCGGGTCTCTGGCGCTGTGAGGCAGCAGTGCTAACCACTGTGCACCGTGCCACCCACTCAGTGTTGCCTAAGGTTTGCTGCATTTGAGCACAGACTGCTTTAGCACCTGAGGTGAATGGTGCTGAATATTGTGCAATCATCCACAAACATCCTCACTTCTGATTTTATGATGGAGGCAAGTTCATTGATAAACTATCTGAAGACAGTTAGGCCGAGGTCACTACCCTGAGAAATTCCGGCAGAGTTGCCCTGTTGGCGACCTCTGAAAGCTCAAACACATTTCTTTATGCAAGGAGCAAAATATCAGGCAAATGAATAGTTTTCCCCTAATTCCTATTGATTCCAATTTTGCTTGCACTCCTTGAAGATACCTTCAATCAAATGCTGTCCTCTTGTCATAAGCAGTCACTCTCGCTTCTCTCCTTGAGCTCAGAAGGCTGTAATGAAATCAGGTGCTCAGTGACAGGCAGAACCCAACTGAGTGTCAGTGAGGAGATTTATAAGTTTGCGACAGCCACTTGATAGCCCTGTCCATGACACCTTCCATCAATGGGCTGATGATTAAGAGGTTCTGGATTAGTGGTGCTGGAAGAGCACA
>NW_025192429.1:0-1194 GCF_004010195.1 Chiloscyllium plagiosum
ACTGCCTTTATACTCTTCTAAGGATTCGCTCGACCTATCCTGTCTCTAGCTGACAGATGCTTCCTTCTTTTTAATAATCAAACCCTTTAGTTAGCCAGCAATCCCTATACTGCCAGCCTTTCTTTTCATCCTAACAGGAATATACTTTCTGTGGATTCTTGTTATCTCATTTCTGAAGGCTTCCCATTTTCCAGCTGTCCGTTTACCTGTGAACATCTGCCCCCAATCAGGTTTTGAAAGTTCTTGCAAAATACTGTCAAAATCGGCCTTTCTCCAATTTAGAACATCAACTTTAAGATCTGGTCTATCCTTTTCCATAATTATTTTAAATCTGATAGAATTATGATAGCTGGCCCCAAAGTGCACCTCCACTGACACCTCAGTCACCTGTCATGCCTTATTTCCTCAGAGTGGGTCAAGTATTGCACCTTCTCAGTGGGTTAATCCACATACTGAATCAGAAAATTTTCTTGTATACACTTAATTAATTCCTCTCCATCTAGACTCTTAACGCTATGGCAGTCCCATTCTGTGTTTGGAAAGTTAAAATCTCCTACCATAATCACCCTACTTTCTTACATATAGCTGAGCTCTCCATACAAGTTTGTTTCTCAATTTCCCTCTGACTATTAGTGAGTCTATAATACAATCCCATTAAGGTGATCATCCCATTCTTATTTCTAAGTTCTACCCAAATAACTTCCCTGGGTGTATTTACAGGAATATCCTCCCTCAGTACAGCTGTAATGCTAGCCCTAATCAAAAACTCCACTCCCCCTTCTGACCTGCCTCCCTTTCTATCTTTCCTGTAGCATTTGTATTGCTGGAACATTTATCTGCCAGTCCTACCCATCCCTGAGCCGTGTTTCTGTAATTGCTATGATATCCCAGTCCTATGTTCCTAACCACGCCCTGAGTTCATCTGCCTTCCCTCTTCGGCCCCTTTGCATTGAAATAAATGCAGTTTATTTTATTAGTCCTACCTTGTCCTTGCCTGCCCTGACTGTTTGACTCGTTTTTGTTCTCAATTGTACTAATCTCCGATTGATCTATTTCCTTACTATCTCCCTGCCCCCATCGCCCCCCACTTTACTAGTTTAAATCCTCCCGAGCAGCTCTAGCAAATCTCCCTGCCAGTATATTAGTCCCCTTCCAATTTAGTTGCAATCCGTCCTTCTGGTACAGGTTCCTTCT
>NW_025192429.1:2129-3697 GCF_004010195.1 Chiloscyllium plagiosum
TGCTGTTTCTTTGACTTTTTTCCCCAAAGTTCCAAAACAATGCAAGAGCACAAAAAAACAGTAATTGCTGCTTCTGGAATTCGGAGAAATCACCCCCAACACCTAAAATACCTCAAAAAAAGGACTATCTGTTACAGCCAGAAGTTCTTCCCGCCCAGACTTCAGAAAATCCAAACACACTACTTCTATTGGTTGTCTGTGGTCTATGCTGCAAGAAACAACTTCAAATAATTCCGAAGTTTGTCAGGCATGATTTCTCTGTCAGAAATGCATTGTGATTCTCTGCAATTTTGCTGTTCATTTCCAAGTAGCCAATATCACATCTTATATAATGGATTCCAACTCTTTTCATCCATTTGTCAAATTAATTGGTCTGCAGTCCTCCACATTATCGCTTCTTCCCTGTGTACATAGATGGATCATGTTTACTCCCTTTCAGTTATCTACAATGCTTATGGCCTTTGCAGGATCTGCAAAAAATAACAGTCACCGACAGTTCAATTAATATGCTGTTTTATTTCTGACATTTTGATATGAAGTATATCTGGCCCATCAGACTTAGCAATGATCAATCTAGCTCCATTTTCAAGTACTACCTTGTTGCTGATATGAATTGACTTTATGTCTTTATTTCCACAAGTCTCATGTGATCACTTGCTTTACACGGAGATTTCCTGGCGCTTTCTCCATGAAAACAGATGCAAAGTATCTGGTTAGGTTCTCTGCCATTTCCTTGTTCCCGACAAAAAATTCTCCTATACTTACAAATTTCCACATTTGGCCTAACTATTGTTTTGTTTGGTATATGGATCGTAGATTTAAGCAGTCTTTGTGTTTCCTGTTTGCTTGTATTCATGTTCTTTTTGATTTCCTTAACAATTTCTTCGTCCTTATTTTCAGAGAATTAAATCTGTCTGTATGTTCAGGTTTGCACAATATCTGGAATTCTTCTGAGGCTGCTTCCTTAGATTTAATTTCTTATGTAAACCAGTAATGAGTCACCTTCCCTTTCGTTGGTGTTTGTAACTTAGTGATATGTACGTATTTTGCAGACTTTACAGTTTTTATATCACTTACAGCCAATGTTTGTCTCACACTAAATGTTATATTGTATTTTTCCAATTCACTTGACCCTCTCGCCTTCGGGTTTCCATGATACTTGAGTGTAATGTTACAAAATTATTGCTTGCAGGCGCCACGTAAAATGCAACATATTAATGTCACGATTGCCCAATATCTGCCTCAGAGCACGGTAAGTAATCAGTCCTTCTGACCACACAACACCACACCCGAAATAACCTGCTGTCTACTTTGGTTCACAACATACTCTTCAATCTACCTCATAAACACATGAAATAGATTTTTCACAGCATTAGCAATCATTTAGTTAACGCAGTTTAGATGCAACTTTAGATCATACAGTATTAATGCAGTACCCACGATATTTGTATATCTAATTTATACAAGATAATGAGAGGGTTAGATATAGCCGATAGCGAGAGACTATTTCCCAGGGCAGAAATGACTAACACGAAGGGTCATAGTTTTCAGCTGTTTGGAGGAAAGTA
>NW_025192430.1:0-3697 GCF_004010195.1 Chiloscyllium plagiosum
CACCAGCATTCCCATTGCACCACATTCACTAAAATGCTCTTTCCACCACAGTCACCAACATTCCCATTGCACCATATTCACTAAGACTCCCATTGCACCACAATCACTATATTCACTAAGACTCCCATTGCACCACAATCACTAACATTCCCGTTTCACCACAGGAACTAACAATCCCATTGCACCACAGTCACTAACATTCCCATTGCACCATATTCACTCAGACTCCCATTGCACCACAGTCACGAACATATCCGTTTCACCACAGTTACTAACAATCCCATTGCACCACAGTCACTAACATTCCCATTGCACCACAATCACTAACATTCCTTTTGCACCACATTCGCTAAGACTCCCATTGCATCACAGTCACTAATACTCCCATTGCACCACAATCATTAACATTCCCATTGCACCACAGTCACTAACATTCCCATTGCACCACAATCACCAGCATTCCTATTGCATCACAGTCACTAACCTTCCCATTGCATCGGAACCACTAACATTCCCACTGCACCACAATCCCCAGCATTCTCATTGCACCACAGTCACTAACATTCCCATTGCTGCGGAATCACTAACATTCCCTTTGCACCACATTCACTATGACCCCCATTGCACCACAGTCACTAACATTCCCGTTTCACCACAGTTATTAACAATCCCATTGGACCACAGTCAGTCACATTCCCATTGCACCACAATCACTAACATTCCCATTGCAACACAATCACCAGCATTCCTATTGCACCACAGTCACTAACATTCCCATTGCTTCGGAATCACTAACATTCCCTTTGCACCACAGTCACTAACATTCTCATTGCACCACCTTCAATAAGGCTCCCATTTCACCACAAACACTAATATTTCCGTTTTACCACAGTAACGAACAATCCCATTGCACCACAAACACTAACATTCCCATTGCACCACAGTCACTCACATTCCCATTGCACCACAATCACTAACATTCTTTTTCCACCACATTGGCTCAGACTCCCATAGCACCACAGTCACTAACATTCCCGTTTCACTAAAGTAACTAACATTCCCATTGCACCACAGTCACTAACATTCCCGTTTCACCACAGTAACTAACATTCCCGTTCACCACGGTCACTAACATTCCTGTTTCACCACAGTCATTAACATTCCCATTGCACCACAGTAAGTAACATTCCCATTTCACCACAGTTACTAACAATCCCATAACCACAGTCACTCACATTCCCATTGCACCACAATCACTAACATTCCCATTGCATCACTCTCAATAACATTACCATGGCACCACAATCGTAAACATTCCTATTGCGCCAAAATCAGTACAATTCCCATTGCACCACAATCACTGATGTTCGCATGGCACCACAATCATGAACATTCCCTTTGCACAACCCTCACTAAGGTTCGGATGGCACCACAATTACTAACATTCCCATTGCACAACAGTCACTAAGATTAGGATGGCACCACAATCGCTAACATTCCCATTGCATCACGGTCACTAACAATCCCATTACACCATAATCACAAACATTCCCATTCCTCCTCAGTCACTCACATTCCCATTGCGCCACAGTAAATAACATTTCCGTTGCATTACTCTCAATAACATTCCCATGGCACCACAATCGCTAACATTCCTATTGCGCCATAATCAGTACAATTCCCATTTCACCACAGTCACTGATGTTCGCATGCCACCACAATCACTAACATTCCCATTGCACAACAGTCACTAAGATTCGGATGGCACCACAATCGCTAACATTCCCATTGCATCATGGTCACTAACATTCCCATTGCAACACAATCACTAACAATCCCATTGTACCACAATCATTAACATTCCCATTGCACTGCAGTCATTAACATTTCCATTGCACCACATTCACGAAGACTCCCATTCCACCACAACACCAGTCTTCTCATTGCACCACAAGCACTAACATTCTCATTGTACCACAGTCACTAACATTCCCATTGCACCACAATTACTAAGACTTGCACCACAGTTACCAACAGTCCCATGGCAACACAATCACTAACATTCCCATTGCAGCACAATCACCAGCATTCCTATTGCACCACAGTCACTAACATTCCCATTGCATCAGAATCACTAACATTCCCATTGCACCAAAATCACCAGCATTCCTGTTGCCCCATAGTCACTAACATTCCCATTGACCCACAATAACCAGCATTCCTATTGCCCCACAATCACTAACATTCCCATTGCATCTGAATCACTAACACTCCCTTTGCGCTACAATCCCCAGCATTCTCATTGCACCACAGTCACTAACATTCCCATTGCACCACCAGAACTAACACTACCATTGCAACACAATCACTAGCATTCTCATTGCACCACAGTCACTAACATGCCCATTGTGTCTGAATCACTAAAACTCCCATTGCACCACAATCCCCAGCATTCTCATTGCATCACAGTCACTCACATTCCCATTGCACCACTCTCAATAACATTCCCATGGCACAACAATCGTGAACATTCCTATTGCGCCAAAATCAGTACAATTCCCATTGCACCACAGTCACTGATGTTCGCATGGCACCACAATCACTAACATTCCCATTGCACCACAGTCACTAAGATCCGATGGCACCACAATCGCTAACATTCCCATTGCATCACGGTCACTAACATTCCCATTACACCATAATCACGAACATTCCCATTCCTCCTCAGTCACTCACATTCCCATTGAAACACAATCACTAAAAATCCCATTGTACCACAATCATTAACATTCCCATTGCACTGCAATCATTAACATTCCCATTGCACCATATTCACTAAGACTCCCATTCCACCACAATCACCAGTATTCCCATTGCACCACCCGCACGAACATTCCCATTACACCACAAGCAATAACGTCCTATTGCACCACATTCACTAAGACTCCCATTGCACCACAGTCACTAATATTTCCGTTTCACCACAGTCACTAACATTCCCATTGCACCACAGTGAGTAACATTCCCGTTTCCCACAGTCACTAACATTCTCATTGCACCATAGTAAGTAACATTCCCATTTCACCACAGTTACTAACAAACCCATTGCACAACAGTCACTCACATTCCCATTGCACCACAATCACTAACATTCCCATTGCATCACTCTCAATAACATTCCCATGGCACCACAATTGTGAACATTCCTATTGCGCTAAAATCAGTACAACCCCATTGCACCACAGTCACTGATGTTCGCATGGCACCACAATCACTAACACTCCCATTGCACAACAGTCACTAAGATTCGGATGGCACCACAATCGCTAACATTCCCATTGCATCACGGTCACTAACATTCCCATTGCAGTGCAGTCATTAACATTCCCATTGCACCACATTCACTAAGACTCCCATTCCCCCACAATCACCAGTATTCTCATTGCACCACAAGCACTAACATTCTCATTGTACCACAGTCACTAACATTCCCATTGCACCACATTCACTAAGACTCCCTTTCAACCACAATCACCAGCATCCTCATTACACCGCAATCACAGACATTCTCATTGCACCACAACACTAACATTCCCATTGCACCACGATCACCAGCATTCCTATTGCACCATAGTCACTAACATTCCTATTGCATCAGAATCATTAACATTCCCATTGCACCACAATCCCCAGCATT
>NW_025192431.1:0-3697 GCF_004010195.1 Chiloscyllium plagiosum
ATCGAATAGTAAACACTCTTCTAATAACAGAAACGTCTAAAATTTCAATATTAGAAATATTGTTTTCCTGTTCATGTTCAAATTATAGAAACAGTCCCATCGAGATGATCAATTTGGAACTAATTTTCAAAACTCTGTTTTGGATAGGGGAATCGCTGGATGGGCCCAGCATTTCTTGCCCGTCCCTCGTTGCCCCCTTGAGAAGGTGGTGCTGAGCTATCTTCTCAAACTGCTGCAATCCACCTGCTGTGCGTTGACCCACTTGTGATTAAGGAGGGAATTCCAGGGTTTTGACCGAGCAACAGTGAAGGAATGGCAATATATTTCCAACCAGTACGTTGACTGGTTTGGAAGGGAATTTGAAAGTATGGTGTTCCCAAAAGTCTACTGCTCTTGTCATTCTAGATGGAAGTGTTTGCGAGATTGGAAGGAGCTATCTGAGGGTCTTTAGGGAATTTCTGCATTGTGTCTAGTAGATAGTGCACACTGCTGCTCCTGAGCGAAAGTGGAGATGGGAGTGAATGCTTCTGGATGTGATGCAAATCAAATAGGCTTCTTTGTCCTGGATGGGGTCAAGCTTCTTTAGTGTTGTTGGGGCTACACTCTTTCAGGCAAGTGAGGATTATTCCATTTCATTCCTGACTTGTGCCTTGTAGATGGTGGACAGGCTTTGGGTGGTCAGGAGGTGAGTTACTCGCACAGTATTCCTAGCCTCCGATCTGCTCTTATATTTACATGGCGAGTCCAGTTGAGTTTCTGGTCAATGATAACCCCAGTATATTTAGTTATAATAATGCTGCTGAATAATAAGCGGTTATATTGTTTCTTATTGGTGCTGGTCATTGTCTGGATTTGCGAATGTCAATTGCCATTTGCCAGCTCAACCCTGGATGTCGTCCAGATCTTGTTGCATTTGGGCACGAACTACTTCTGTGTCTGAGCATTTGTGAATGGTGCTGAACATTGTGCAGTCATTGTCGAAAATCCCCACTTCTGACCTTATGATGTTGGAGCAGCTGAAGATGTTTGGACCTAGGGTATTATCCTAAGGGACTACTGCAGAGATGTTCTGGAGCTGAGATGACTTACCTCCAACAACAATAACAATCTTCCTATCTGTCAGGTATGACTCCAATAATGGAGTGTTGGCCCACGATCCAATTTTAACTTGGGCTCCTTGATATCACATTTGGCAGAATGCAACCTTGATGTCAAGGACTCGAACGCAGTTCATTTTTCTTTGTTTGAACCAAGGCTGTGATGAGGTCAGGAGTTGTGTGACCTTGGCAAAACCCAAACTGGGCGTCCCTGAGCAGATTACTGCTGAACAGGTGCTGCTTGATAACACTGTTGATGACACCTTCCACTACTTTACTGATGATGGATAGTAGACTGATGAGGCGGTATTTGGATGGGCTGACTTTGTCCTGCGTTTTATGTACAGAACACACTTGAGCCGTTTTTCCCATTGTCCATTTGTAACAGTACTGGAACAGCTTGGCTAGAGGAGTGGGAAGCGCTGGAGTTCAAGTCTTCAGCACTATTGTTGTCATGTAATCAGGGCTCATAGTCTTTGCAGTATCCTGTATCTTCAATCGTTTCTGGATATCAGTTAATCAAATTTGCTGAAGACTGCTATCTGTAATGATGGGGACCACGGGAGGAGGCTGAAATGGATCATCCACTCGAAACTTCTGACTGAAGATTCCTGCAAAAGCTTCAGCTTTATCATTTGCCCTGATGTGCTCGGCTCTTCCATCATTGAGGATAGGGATATTTGTGGAAACATCTACTCCAGTGAGTTTTTTAACTGTCCACCACCATTCACGATCGGATTAGCAAGACTGCAGAGCTTAAATCTGATTCATTCGTTGTGGGATAGCTTAGATCTGTCTGGCCCTTGCTGTTTATGCTATTTGGCACGCAGGCATATGTGTTTGGAAACCTCAGCAGATTAACATTTTATCTTCATTGTTTCTGCTCCTGGCATGCCCTCCTACACTCTCTATTGAACCAGAGTTGATCTTCTGGTTTGATGGAAATGATTGATTGGGGGATATGCTGGGCCGTGACGTTAGAGATTGTGCTTGAGTACAGTTCTGCTGCTATTGATGGTCCACAGTGTCTTATGGATGCCTACTCTTGAGTTGCTAGATCTGTTCGAAGTCTGTTGCATTTAGCATGGTGGTAATGCCACACAACGCAATAGAGTTTATTCTCAATGCGACTGTGAGACTTTGTCTCCACAGAGACAGTGTGGTGGTCACTTTTACCGATTCTGTCATGGACTGATGCATCTGTAGTTTGTAGATTGGTAAGGATGAGGTCAGGTATGTTTTTTCTCCTCTCTTTCGTTCCCTCACGACCTTCTGCAGACCCAATCAAGTAGCTATGTACTTTAGGACTCGACCAGCGTGATCAGTAATCTGCTGCCAAACTACTCTTGGTTGTCGACTTTGAAATCCCCAGCCAGAATATTTTTTGTGGCCTTGCCATAGTCAGTGGTTTAACATGGAGAAGTGCTGATTCAGCTGAGGAAGGACATGACGTGGTAATCAGTAAGAGACTTCTTTGTCCATGTTCAATTGGAAGCCATAGGACTTCATTGGAATCAAATTTAGGCGCTCCCAGAGCAATTACCTCCCGACTGTATCGCACTGAGCTGCACACTCTGCTGGATCGGTCCTGCGTTTGGGACAGTACATATCCAGGGATGATGATGGTGGCGTCTGGGTTATATCCGTAAGGTATGATCCCGTGAGTATGACTATGTTAGGCTGTTGTTTGAGTAGTCTGTAAGACAGTTGTCCCAATGTTGGCATAAGCCCTCAGATGTTACTAAGGAAGACTGTGCAGGTTCTACAGTGATGTTTCTAATGTTAACTTTTCTGGTGCCAAGTGCGATGCCAGATGGTCCATCGGTTTCATTTCTTTGGCACTTTGTAGCGATTGGTACAACTGAATGACATGCTAGACGAATTCAGAGGGCGATTGAGAATCAATGATATTGCTTTGAGTCTGGAGTCGCATGTCAGCCAGTCCAGGTGAGGATGCAAGATTCCTTCATTGAAGGATATCAGTGAACTAGATGGATTTTTCTGTCAACCAGCAATGATTTCATTCTCATCAGTAGATTCTTAATTCCAGGGATTTAAAAAAATTGAATTGAATTCCCAACATCTGCCGAGGTGGGATTCGAACTCGTGTCCACAGAACAGGAGCTGATTTTCTGGATTGATAATCTAGCAATAATACCATGAGGCCTACTTGGAACCATATGTTGCACTCAGCTGCCATTTCTTGCGTTGCGCTGTTTTTTTCATTCATTGCTTATGTTATTCTGGAATCCCATCCTTCATTAAATACTGATTGAAACATACGGTCATGTCTGTCCTCCCGAAACTCGAATTTCATTCAGTCTGTTTTGTTTAAACAGACACTTCAAGGCAGCTACGCATCAGAGAAGAACAGGAAGTGATAATAGGTGGTTGTGCACCGTACCTTTCAGTGGACCAGCATGTCTGCCCAGGCACCTATTTCTTGTGGGTCAGAGAACCATAGAATTATTAAATCACAGATGGAGACCATTCAGCCCATTTTGGGATTACAAGCTCACCGATTGCACAATTGGAGACAGAGAAAGTGTGTGGAGGTAGATGGCGTATGAGAGAAATAAACAGAGAAAAGTAAAGTGAAG
>NW_025192432.1:0-3697 GCF_004010195.1 Chiloscyllium plagiosum
ACTGTACTTCTGTTAAATAAAGGGAACTATGGAGCTATGAGGGAGGAGTTGGCCAAAGTCAATGGTGCAATACCTTAGCAGGGATGACCGTGGAGGAAAAATGGCGGATATTTCTGTGTATGATGCAGAAGCTGCAGGATCAGTTCATTCCTAAAAGGAAGAAAGATCCTAAGAGGAGGCATGGATGGCTGTGGCTGACGAGGGAAGATAAGAAACATATAAAGTTCAAGAGAAAAAGTATAACGTAACAAAGGTAAGTGGGAAAACTGAGGACTGGGAAGCTTTTAAAGAGCAACAGAGGAGTACTAAGAAGGAAATACGCAGAGAAAAAAAGAGGTACGAAAATAAACTGGTCAATAATATAAAGGAGGATAGTAAAAGCTTTTTTAGGTATGTGCAAGGGAAAAAAATGTTCGGACTAAAATTGGGTCCTCGAAGACAGAAACAGAGGAGTATATTACGGGGAACAAAGAAATGGCAGAAGAATTGAATTGGTACTTCAGATCTGTGGTCACTGGGGAAGACACAAGCAATCTCCCTGAGGTAACAATGGCTGAAGGACCTGAACTTAAGGGAATTTATATTTGGCAGGATTTGATGTTGGAGAGACTGTTAGGTCTGAAGTTTGATATGTCCCCGGAGCCTGATGGTCTGCATCCTAGGGTACTGAAGGAGATGGCTCGGGAAATCGTGGATACATTGGTGATTATTTTCCAGAGTTTCATAGATTCGGCGTCGGTTCCTGAGGATTGGAGGGTGGCTAATGTTATACCATTTTTTAAGAAAGGTGGGAGAGAGAAAGCAGGAAATTATAGACCAGTTAGTCTGACCTTAGTGATGGGAAAGATGCTGGAGTCTATTATAAAGGATGAAATTACGGCACATCTGGATAGTAGTAACAGGATAGAAGATGTGCAGGTCAGGTGAATTGGCCATGCTAAATTGCCCATAGTGTTAGGTAAGGGGTAAATGTAGGGGTATGGGTGGGTTGCGCTTCGGCGGGGCGGTGTGGACTTGTTGGCCCGGAGGGCCTGTTTCCATACTGTAATCTAATCTAATCTAACAAAAAAAACAGGAAGGCAGATTACTACCTCAATGGAATCAATTCAGGTAAAGGGGCAGTACAGAGAAATCTGTGTGTTCTTGTACACCAGTCAATGAATGCAAGCATGCAGCTACAGCAGGTAGTGAAGAAGGCTAACAGCATATTGGCCTTCATAACAAGAGGAAATGAGTATAGAAGGAAAGAGGTGCACAGGGCCCTGGTGAGACAAGGTCAATTCCTGGAATGGCGGGATTACCTTACAATGAAAGGCTGAAGCGACTGGGCTTGTATACCCTTGAGTTTCGAAGACAGAGAGGGGATCTGATTGAGACGTATAGGATTATGAATAGATTGGACACTCTGGCAGCAGGAAACATGTTTCTGCTGATGGGTGAGTGCCGAACCAGAGGACACAGCTTAAAAATACGGGGTAGACCATTTAGGGCAGAGATGAGGAGAAACTTCTTCACCCAGAGAGTGGTGGCTGTGTGGAATGCTCTGCCCTAGAGAGCAGTGGAGGCCCGTACTCTCACTCCATCACCGTCACCCTGATCGTCTCAGACTCACTCCATCACTGTCATCCTGACTCCCTCACACTCACTCCACCACTCTAACACTGATCCCCTCACAGTCACCCTGACCGCCTCATACTCACAGCATCACCATCACCCTGACCCCTTCACACTCACTCCATCACCGTCACCCTGACCCCCCTGACACTCACGCGATCAGAGTCACACTTACCACCTCACACACACTCTATCACTGTCACCCTGACACACTCACACTCCCTCCATCACCATCACACTGACCCCCTCACTCTCACTCCATCACTGTCACCCTGACCCTCTCAGACTCACTCCATCACTGACACAGCTTAAAAATACGGGGTAGACCATTTAGGACAGAGATGAGGAGAAACTTCTTCACCCAGAGAGTGGTGGCTGTGTGGAATGCTCTGCCCTAGAGATCAGTGAAGGCCCTTACTCTCACTCCATCACCGTCACCCTGATCCTCTCAGACTCACTCCATCACTGTCATCCTGACTCCCTCACACTCACTCCACTACTCTAACACTGATCCCCTCACAGTCACTCCATCACAGTCACCCTGACCGCCTCATACTCACAGTATCACCATCACCCTGACCCCTTCACACTCACTCCATCACCGTCACCCTGACACCCCTGACACTCACGCGATCAGAGTCACACTTACCATCTCACACACACTCTATCACTGTCACCCTGACACACTCACACTCCCTCCATCACCATCACACTGACACCCTCACACTCACTCATTCACCGTCACCCTGACCCCTCACACTCACTCCGTCACTGTCACCCTGACCCCCACACACTCACTCCAACACCATCACACTGATCCGCTTACCCTAACTCCATCGTCGTCACACTCATCCCCTCACACTCACTCCATCACTGTCACCCTGACCTCTTCACTCTCACTCCATCACCGTCACACTGACACCCACCACACTCACTCCATCACCAACACCCTGACCCCCTCACACTTGCTCCATCAATCTAACACTGATCCCCTCACTCTCACTCCATCACTGTCACTGTTAGCCTCTCACACTCATCCCGTCACCATCACCATGAACCTCTCACACTCACTCCATCACCATCACCATCACCATCACCATGAACCCCTCACACTCACACCATCATCGTCAACCTGACCACTGCACACTCACGTGATCACATTCACACTGACCCTTTCACACTTACTCCATCACCATCACAGTTATCCCCTCACACTCACTCCAGCACGATCACACCAATCCCCTCACACTCACTCCAATATGGTCACACTGACACCCTCACACTCACAGCATCACTGTCACCCTGCCCCCCTGACACTCACGCCATTACAGTCACACTGATCCGTTCACACACTCCATCAGTGTCACCCTGACCCCCTCACACACACTCTGTCACCGTCACACGTACCCCCACACACTCACTCCAACATCATCACACTGTTCCGCTCACCCTCACTCCATCATCGTCACACTCATCCCCTCACACTCACTCCATCCTCACCACCATGAACCCCTCACACCCATTCCATCACAGTCACCCTGACCTCCTCACACTCACTCCATCACTGTCTCCCTGCCTCCCACACACTCACTCCATCATCCTCACCCTGACCCCCTCACACTCACTCCATCATCCTCACCCTGACCCCCTCACATTCACTCCATCACTGTCACACTGACCCTCTCACTCTCACTACTTCACCGTCACCTTGATCCCATCACGCTCACTCCATCCCCACCACCCTGAACCCCTCACACTCATTCCATCACTGTCACCCTTACCCCCTCACACTCACTCCATCACCTTCACACCAATCCCCTCACACTCACTCCATTTCAGTCACCCTGATCCCTTCATACTCACTCCATCACCGTAACCCTGACCCCCCACTCTCACTCCATCACCGTCACCCTGACCCCCACACACTCACTCCAACACCATCTCACTGATCCCATCACCCACACTCCATCACTTCACACTCATCCCCTCACACTCACTCCAGCTCCATCATCCTGACATCCTCAGACTCACTCCATCATGGACACACTGAACACTTCACACTCACTCCATCACCGTCACCCTG
>NW_025192433.1:0-3697 GCF_004010195.1 Chiloscyllium plagiosum
ATCACTCCAACTGGTGGAGAGGTTACCCTTGATATCCATTAAGTTCCATTTTCTTCAGGTTTCTTGACACCATCCTCAGTCAAACACTGCCTTGCTGTCAGGGCCAGTCACTCTTACCTGGTTTTTATATATTTTGTTCATGTCAATAGGTAACGGTGGATGTCTGCGGCGTGTTTCCTTCTCACATAGGGGTGTGATCATCGGGACTTCTCTATCCCAGAGAGGTTGTGGAGATAGATCATTGAGATAGTGGGACGGCAGGGATGGATGGATGTTTGACACGGCAGGCACTCCAGAAGTTGGGGCATAGAGCAGATCAGTTTTTATCTTATTGAAGGTAAAGGCAGGCAGTAGGGGCTGAATGACCTACTTCAGTTCTAATGTTCTTGAATTCTGTTATTGGAAGGTTCATCGTTGTTATTTTCCTGGCTGTCCTGTGAAGGAATGTGATCGTCAAAGAGACCAGAGTATTTTGTGAGCAATATCTGGGTACAGTATGGGGTCATTCTTCACTACGACTCTGGGCCAACAACATGACAAATAAATGGAGACAGGGGAACTTCTGTAAAGAGAGAGGAGGGGACTGTTCCACAGTAACCACAACTCTTTTTTTTTCCCAAGAACGTTTTCCAATCCACACCAAATCATGTTTGACTGTATTCAGGGGCTAAATGATCACCTCGGTTTCTGTGCACCAGGTAGTAGGATTAAGTCGTCTCCAACTACTTCTGAGTAGCAGATTGAGGGGCTGATTGGATGGGGCGAAGTAGGACTGAGGAAAAGGAGTGGGTCCCTGCCCCACCAGCCACTCAGGTTGTGGCTGATCAGAGTGTTGTCTCAGCCCCACGTTCCAATCTGCAATTCATTTTCCTTGAGTCACTTTCCCGTCAAATATTTAACTAACACACCTTTGAATAAATGCAAACACACAGGTACCACAAACCCGTGGGGAGAAGAAATTCCCACTCAAATGGCCTTTTGAGAATTTCTCCTTATCCCTGTTCCTACCGAGGTTAGAGAGTCATTGCCTCTTTTTCTAGTCCTACTCCTCCAGACGTCACGACAAATTATCAGTGTAACTAATTGTGTGATGTGGTAAATGATATCCGTCTCAGACTGGGTCAGGTTCAGTGTTAGGAACAAGTCAGACAGATTTCTTAAATTTGTAAAAAATCGAAAACCAAAGCAAAGTTACTCGAAATATATAAATGATATAGAGTTTGAACATTGACAATAGGTACATCAACATTTATTTTCCTATAAATCTGAGACACAGAAATATGCACACAAAGACACACACACACGCACACACACATCTGCAGGCAAAGAGAAAAAAAAAATGAAACTCTGCAGAATATTAATTCGAAAGAGCTTTGTCCAAATAACAGTTAATTTCTTGTCAATACCAAAATTGAGATACTTTCAATTGTTATTCTGCCTCTGAAGTTATTCTGCCTCACAGAAGCTGCTAGCACTGCGGTTTCTTCCCGGAACAGTTGGATTTGGCTGAATTCCCTTTGCTGCAGGCAGTGGAGAGAACCCAATGAATCCTCAAAAGGAACCCTCAAAGAGTGCTAAAGAAGGCTGGTTGGTTTTCAGCTCGCATATGTTGCTGTAGAGAAGTACTAGTCGAGACGGAGAAATGGCCGCTGCTTCTATGACAGGTTGCATTTGCTCCCTTTCTGATCTGAAACATGCAATAATGTGACCTGAACACCAACCTGGATTAGGCAAGGTCTGGTTGAACATTCTCCTGATTGAATGGCTCCATCCCTATTAGCTGCTCCATTTATAAATGTTTTGTAATTCACAATTTGAAGTTATATTTATATGTGCCTGCATAACTTTTGTACAATAAATTCATGTCTTCATAGTACCTGTGTTAAAATGAGTATATTGTTTTCTAAAATTAAATCCTTAGTTTTATTCTCTTATCCTCACCTCCGCCCCAATAACTCTCCTCAGGCTCTTATATGGTTCAATATGATCAGCTCTCATTCTCAGGCCTGAGGTACTCTGAGCTTGAAAAGGCCATGGAGGTTATTTTCCAAGGCTGGAGGAGTCAAAACCAGAGTGCAAAGATTTAAAGTGAGAGGGCAAAATTAAAAAGATGCCTCAGTGGTAACATCTTCACACAGTGGGTAGTGTGTGTCTGGAGCGAGCTGGCAGCGAAAGTGGTGGAGGCTGGTACAATTACAACATTTAAGAGTCATGATTCGGAGATGCCGGTGTTGGACTGGGGTGTACAAAGTTAAAAACCACACAACACCAGGATATTGTCCAACAGGTTTAATTGGAAGCACAGTAGCTTTCGGAGCGACGCTCCTTCATCAGGTGATTTTTAAAATTTAAGAGGCAATGGATGGGTATATGAATAAGAAAGGTTTAGAGA
Source organism: Chiloscyllium plagiosum (assembly GCF_004010195.1). Taxonomy (NCBI): domain Eukaryota; kingdom Metazoa; phylum Chordata; class Chondrichthyes; order Orectolobiformes; family Hemiscylliidae; genus Chiloscyllium; species Chiloscyllium plagiosum. The sequence continues at coordinate 2,393 of NW_025192433.1, forward strand.
TTTATGGGTCTATTGTTGGCAAGTGGTTTCACATCAGATTGGAATATCTGGTCGGTGCAAATGAGCTGGACTGAAGAAATTGTTTCCGTGCTGTATGACACTATGTTTCTATCAGGCATTCACTCTCGCAAGGAGTAAAGTGAAGCATCTGTGAAAAGCTTCTAAAACAATTGCATATTTTTTCTTTCAATTTCAGGGTTCATTAATGCGTACAATACATTCGATGTAGTCTCAGCATTGTCATGTACAGATGCAGCAAAACATCCCGATGATTAGACCCGATAGCTTTTGCATGAAACAGCACCATTCATTACACTTCCCGAATCACTTGCTGAATCTGCTGACTGGGTTTATATGGCTCATGTACCGAGACACACACATCCCTCTGTACCAATGCGTTCTGCGATGTTCTCTCTATTTAAGTAGGCTATTGTTATTTTATCTGTTCTGAGCACTGTCTTCGCTTAGCCCTTGTTATACTGTTTTCTGCCAAAGTTTTACTCTCTAACTTCCCCTGTCGTTATGCATTGCAGAGTCTCCATATGCTGTTAAATAACTATCTTGGTAAATGAAGCAATTGAGCTCCAATCCAATCAGTCACCTCATCAAAGTCATTGGTATAGATTGTAAATTGTTGCTAATGTCACACTGATCCCTGAGGCATTCCACCAAGTTACAACTTTACAACCTGAATATTAACATTTATCGTGAATGTTTATTCCCTGATAGTTTACCTGGTTTCCCCTGTTGCTGGGTAGCAAGCTAGAAAGGTAGGATGGCCTCATCCTACACTGTGTAATGTACTTAGCGGACTGAATAACTTCAATCTATTTCTGTGCAAATCCATATAGGGCAGAATGGTCTCCGCCTGTCTCATTACAACGATGTTAACTGTCTGAATGGGATTATTCTTTACCTCTAAAACCTTATTGAGTGGTTAAGAGAACATTATATGGGTTATAGGCGCAACAGTTGGCCATTCAGCCCCTCGCACTTGCTGCACCATTCAGAATGTGATTGTGACTAAACATCCCCTTCCTCTCAGTTCCTAATAAATATGGATTCTCTTGTTAATCAAAGATCTATGGAACAGAATCTTTCTACTTCGGCATGAGAACATTACAGATCATACTACCCGAAAGAGAAAGGAACATCCCTGTCTCAGTCAGAAATGGGAAGGCCCTTATTTTCAAAATGTGTTCCCCTCAAACCAATCCCCACTCTTATGACATATCGGGAGTAGACAATTAGAAACAGATATCTCCCACTCAACACCTAAAGCCTGTCCACATTCCCATTAACTTT
>NW_025192434.1:0-3698 GCF_004010195.1 Chiloscyllium plagiosum
GAGTAACCATCACAACCTCAGTGTGGAAGGATGAAGAAATAACACTTAAAACAAATCAAAAGTTCGGATCCAGAGTATTACCCTCAATGTGCTACCATACTCAAGTCTAACATACAGTTGATATTACTTATCATCCTTATTGTCGTTCCCAAACGATTAATTTTCTTTCGAATATAAACTTTTTCCCTTATATACTGGCCTTATTTGAATATCATTATACATGTCTAAACTCCAAATTAATGCGCTCAATTGAATAAATTATTGGGTTGTACATCTTTGCCCAGTGGCGCCGGGGTGAGGAGAACATCACTTTGGAAGAGACACATCTCGAGCATGAGACAGTAATTAAGGAATTAGAAGAAGCCTGCTTGAGGACCACCAGAGGTTACAGCCATAATTTTTAAAACATATCAGAACGGAACTGGCTTAACGAGTTAGGTAACTGATGAGCAGATGTGGCATAAACAGTTGATACAGACCTCGAAGCAACAAGTAATACCAACAGCAATCGAGTTTGAGCAAGTACAAACTGCAGATCGAAACAGGGATGTGGAAGAGGAGGAAGGAAAACAAAAGCAATAGGAGAAACAAGGATGACAAAAAGGCACCAACGAGTCCGGTGAAGAGAGGAAAGGTAGCAGCACCATGTTGCATTGAGCATGACCTCAGCATCCTAAGAAATACACACCACAGGAGGGAAGCCATGTTGAGGAGGGAGGGCAGATTCTTTGTTGGAAGGGGAGTAGGAATGGGAAGATACGTAGCAAAACACTATGTCGCTGCATGGAATGTGCTCAGCATAACCTGCGAACACCAGTCAAGGTCACACTGTTGTACCAGCTGCAAACAAAGGGGCCATGGGTGCGGTTAGAAATCTGTTTATCAGGACCATCAATTGAGTCACAGTAACATTCATTGTTTGGTTACTATTGACCTATATGCAATATGGGTGAAGCCTCTTTCACACGATTCCTCGTTCACCCACAACTGTCACTTAAGGAATGCTAGAAGAGGTTATCTCCTCGATGGGGAATAAGATTAGAAATTGATTCAGATCATGATAAGGTTTTAAGGATTAAGGAGTGATTAAAATGCAACAAGCAATTTAGAAGGTGGAAATAATTTTGATCTTTATTGCTGGGGTGGGAGTGCTTGTTAGTGGTGGTGGTTTGGAGATTACATTAGAGAAATCTGTCAATGACTACGCAGGGCTTGCACGCAGAGTAAAATGTCCAGTTTTGTATCTTGTATTTAAGAAAGGAGATATCAGCATTGAAGGCAGTTCAAAAGTTGTTCACGAGGCCAACTAGTGGGATCAAGTTGTTGACTCATCAAGGATGGCAAAATCGATTAGGATTTTATTAATTTTTTTTTAAATGAGGTAACATTTTATTGAAACACACACGATTTTGGGGATGTGGGAAAGGGCTTCAGTATATAGATGTTGAAAGATATTTCCACTGGTAGGGGAACCACAAACTCAGGAATTTAGTTACAGAATAATTTAAACTAAAGACAAAGGAATTGATTTTCCCAGAGAATAGTGAACGCTTGGAATTGTTCACCCCAGACAGTTGTGGAGTTTAGATCACTGCAAGTTCTAAAGAGGAATTAGGTGGATTTTTGAAGTATCAGGAAGTTAGGGGCTATAAGGAGCGAACACAAAAGATGCCCAGAGTCTTGGGCAGATCAATATTGATCTTATGAGTGGTGGGGCCATGAATTGAGGAGCAGAGTGGCCTATTTCTGCTCCTTGTTGCTAAGTAAGCTTATAGGTTGTGTAGAAATCAAACTGTTACTGCTGTTGTGCAGCTGGTATTGCCAGAGGAATAGATAGAGTAGACAGTCAGAAACTTTTTCCCCGGGTACAACAGAGTGTTACAAGGGGACATAAATTTAAGGTGAAGGGTGGAAGGTATAGGGGAGCTGTCAGGGGTGGGTTCTTTACCCAGAGAGTGGTGGGGGCATGGAATGCGCTGCCCGTGGGAGTGGTAGAGTCGGAATCATTGGCGACCTTTAAGCGGCATTTGGATAGGTACATGGATGGGTACTTAATCTAGGTTAGAAGTTCGGCATACCATCGTGGGCCGAAGGGCCTGTTCTGTGCTGTATTGTTCTATGTTCTATGTTCTATGTTCTATGTTCTACGTTACCTGTCACAATGACTGGTAATTGCAAGAATGACCTCACACTCAGACTGCTTACTCAGTTGCATCTGCGTATCTCCTTATAATAGAAATAAAAAACTTGTGAAATCACTTAATTTCCTGTTAGAGGGTTAATTATTTTTCCACTGCCTTCAAGCATGACCTCCTGTCAGCCGGGCCACCTCTAGTAATATCCACTTCCAAAGTGAAGGCCTTTCCTCTGCACCACCTTTGCAGCCATTTTTACACCAATCCAATCCTCAGCCCATCTCTACATTGGTTACCCAGTTCAGGGTCATGTATTCAAACCTTCCAATATTTTATCGCCTTTTTGTTTCCTACTATCTGCATTTTGTTATTTTTCCTTTCGTACCTTCTATTTCTCACATTCCACTTTGCTTTGTCCTCCCTGTCCATGCTCACTGCCCAAGTACATTTTCTTTTCATTCAGTCATTGGACTGACATTGTTGGCTGGTGTTATGACTCTTCTGCTAACTAAACCAAACACACAGAAAGGCTCACCCTGCCTTGTTACCTGTAAAAGAATGAGTGACACAGAACTACCCAAGTTCCACCTTTTAACAAAAAAAGTCAATTCTATTCTTTAACTCTAAAAGTGAACATTAAACAACTATTCATGACTCTAAGCCTCCTTTCTGTTTAAAAATTTGTTATCTACCTCCCACTCTGTAACAATATAGTGATCCAATAAAGCCCCTAAACAATTTGCAGCAACTCAAGTTTCAAAACCAGACAGCAGCTGTTGTCTGTGGTGTCAATCTTCCTCAATTTGTAGATCTGTCTGGGCTGTATTCAGTCTTCTGCTACAAAGATGTTTCCTCGGAGAAGAGTACCTTTGACAGAGAGTGTGATGAATAGCAGTCTTTGAAATGGTGCTCTTTCTGGCTAACAGTCCCAAATGCCTGCTTTTTATACCCCAAATATCAGATCATCTCAGTGGTTTGATGTTGTAAAAACGATAAAATTCTAAAGTGACTGGGTTTTAGTATCTTAGGGCATAATTTAAACTGGTTAAATTCGAACTGCTGGGAAAACAAGTGAGATATATAGGTTACAGCCAAAGGTGACATCGCAAGGTTACATTTCAATTCTCCAGTACACTCTGCGCTTGTTAGTCAGTCACATGACAGGTTAAAGGTACAATACACATCTTCAAATTCACAACACTGGCCAGCACTTATTGTCCATTCTTCGATGCCCTTAAGAAAATCTTGGAAATCTACCTTCTTGATTTGCTGCAGTCAACATGTTTCTTGACCGGCAATGCTGTTCCGAATGAAATTCTAGGATTCTAATCTGGTGGCAGTGGAGGAATGGCAACAGATTTCCACGTCAGAGTGTCTTGGAGGGAACTTGTAGGGGTGTTGTGCATCTGTTTCTGCTGGCATTGCCATTATATGTGGAAGTAGTCATGGATTTGGTAGGTACTGTCTCAGGATCTTTGGTGAATTTCAGCATTGCATCTTGGAGATAATACACTCTGCTGCTACTGAGCGCTGGTCGTGGTGGTGGGAGTGGATATTTGTGGG
>NW_025192435.1:0-3698 GCF_004010195.1 Chiloscyllium plagiosum
GAAAGAAAGTTCTGCATTTGTAACCCCAAATGGAATATTTCAATTTAAGCTGATGCCCTTCGGAATGATGAACGCCCCCGTCACATTCCAAAGGCGCATGATCGGAGTTGTGGCTTGGGTAACAATCTTTTTAGTCTACTTGTACAATGTAGTGATCTTCAGTAGGTCCTCGAAAAATCATATGGTAGAGCAGGAAGAGCTCTTTGGATGACTATGAGAAGCAAAACTGATAATAAACTTAAACAAAACTGAATTGACGAAATCAGGATTGATGTCCATGGTTCATAACGTCAGTTATGGAAAGTTTACCCTATGGAATGCAAAGGCGAAGCCCGTTGAAGAATTTCCACGATCAACGTCGAAGAAATATGTGCTTTCGTAGTTAGGATTAAGCAGATTCGATCGAAGGCTTGTTCCAAACTTCATCAGTGTAGTGGCAGCATGAAACAATTTGCTGAAGAAGATCAAAAAAGTTTCGGTGGACAGAAGAATGTGAGGAGGCATTTGGCCATTTCAAAGCAATATTAACAAAAAAAACGTTACAGCGACACGAAACCTTGCAAAAGTCTTCATAGCTGCCATCAATGTTAGTGACATAAGAATTGGTGTCGTACTGCTACAGGAAGATGACAATGCGATTGAACCGCCAGTTGGTTACTTTTTGAAGAAACTTAACACCGACTAGTGGAAATACTCCACCAGCGAAAAGTAAGTATAGAGTTTGATCCTGGTGTTACCTGTCTGAAGAAGGGGTTTGCACAAATATGATACATAGAGACTGAGGAGCAGAGAGAATCTACTGAGGAAAAGCTACAAAGGACACGCGGTAAAGCTGACTGGTTCTGAAACTTTATTCTTGCCAATCGTAATAGGATTTATTTTTTACTGGACCAGTATTGTAGAGGGGGAGGTGAAAGGTAGGTGCAAGATAAGGGAGTTGTAAGTAGTTATTAGTGAATTATTCTCTGTTAGCATTTTTAAAAAGTTTTTTTTACTTTAAGTAGTGACTTTGGGAATAGTTCTTGGCCTCTCAAATTTTGACAGATTACAGCGGGGGTGAATCGTTTCTTTGTTGCAGGTTTAATCTAGCAGAGGGTTTTAACTCGTGTCATGACAACGCACAGGCATTTTACTGATAGGAATAACATGCAGCCAGAGGTCCACAATAGAACTGATAGGCCGGAAAGTACGTCAGGACTGACGTTTTGGAGCAGTAAAGCCTGTTGAGCTTGCCCAGTCGCTTTCATGGCTTCTTTATTCACTCTGTCACCCTTCTAATCTGAATACAGCCTGATATGACTATGGGAAACGTGCGAACTTGCAGTGAAAAGTAAAAGAGTAGAGCATCATATCTTTTATATTCATTCAGATGATGTGGGTGCATCTGGCTAAAACTGCATTAATTGCCAATTTCTAATTACTGAGATGGCAGTTAACAGTAAACCACATTGCAGATGGTCACCAGTCATATTTAGGCCAGAGCAGATAATGATGTTTGATTTTCTTCCCTCAAGGATATTAGGGAAATAAATAAGATTTTCTCCAGCATTCGATAATTGTTTCGTGGTTACCATCATACATACCCAAAATTCCAGATTATGTCAATTGTAATAATATTCCACCATTTACCATTGTGGGATTTGAATCCTTGTTAAATCCAGAACATGAACTAAGATTTTGTTTATAAGTTTAGTCTCCCCTCCACATTCTCCTGTCTATTTTCAAGGCAGAAAGAAAATGAAGTACATTCAAAGTAGGACTCTGAACATACCCCAGTCATAACCCTCAAAATACTCTGCACAATGCTGTGCTGAATATATGCACGTTGTAATATTGAGCAACATTTGAATACTGGAACTGCTGTCATTCTGAGAAGATAAATTGATAGCGAATTTTTTTTAAAAAGTTATAGATTTTGGGCAGTTTGCAACTGGACATCACGACCTTTTTTTCCAAATTCTGTCATATTTTCATAGGTACAGGTAAGAAATTTGTTGTCATTATCGATAGATGTCTGGATGAATGACACTCCAATAATAAGGAGATCCTCAGGGATCTCCAGAGACACCAGGGCAGAGGAACAGCTCATCTATCAGTTTATGTATTTAAACTTTCCACCAGTGCAATGATTACAGTGCATAGCATCAGTATACTTCACTGAGACAGCCATCAACCCCCCTATTTCGTTTCAAACCTACTTCATTTAACAGTTGATCGAACTGGCAGAGAAGATCCATGGGAAAAGCACGATCTACATGTTTCACAACAAGTCAGAAACGGTACAGCCTTAAAACTTCTTCAACATTTCTTGACTGTCAGTAAGTCAAATTTCTATAACACCCTTTTTGACAGTATTCTGTGTATCTCTGGATCTTGCAGGCTAGTAGGGTCAAGGAATCAGATTTCCTCCAACTTCCAAGTAGTACCCAAGGCATTGCCACATATTTATATTCTCTCTAATGGAACTCTGCAGAAATTTCAAAGTAAGTTATAAGAAGATATTACATCCAATGTTCATTTGATATCATGGATCAATGCGAGAGTCTTAACACAGTGGATGATTAAGTCTTAAATTATAGTAGATGTTTCGAACAATACGTAATATATCAGGAAGTAGAAGTGAATAATGTTAATCTCGCAACCGACTGCTGCTGGCGCCGTCAGCATTCATTACTCGGTGTGAACTGTCATTCAGAAGATTATGATGTCTATGTGATGATCATTAACCGTATTCTTCTCAGGAAATAAAGGATTATTCGAATAAAATGATAACCATTAACTTTTTAGCAGTTTGAGAAATGACTTGATGCAACTAAAGCGGACATAAATGCCTGAATGGTCAAAAGCTCATGGTTGTTATTGTAGAGATAAAAGAGGGAACTTTTCACACAGTAAGTACTTAGGTCATGTTATCTAGTGACTGGAAATGTCAATTAGGCAGGTTCAATGGCGAGTATTCAAGATAGGAATTGGCTGGTTATATGGATTGAAAAGCTGCGGGGCAACATGGAGTAGATTGGCACGAGGGATAGGATCATTATTTGTTCGATCAGCTGATAAACCTGCATCTGCTCCATGAATCGCCTATGATTCTGTGATCTAAGAGGTATTGGGATAAGTGCGTGAAACGTCATAAACTATACAGTTACAAGTTTAAACCTGTGAAATAGAACCATCATAAAGACAATGGACTGAACGGTTTATAACCATGCTGCAGAAACACTGAAACTGGCTTCTTTGGACACCAGGTTTTGTCAGATCCTGGTCTCCTTACAACCTTGGTGCAAACAAGTACAAAAAAGCTGAATTCCAGAGGTGAGTTGAATGTAACTGCCCTTGTTTTAAGGCCACTTTTGACTGAGTTTGATATTAAGGAGAGCGAGAAAGACTCGAGTCTCTGCAATTCAGTGTCAAGATGCTGTAATTGGTGGCCTATCTTGCACAAAGGATATTAGTTGAGGTGAGTGTGGTCATTTAGTTAATCTCATCCCAGTCATTTCTGTCCAGGAGTTAATCAGGTTAGTGTCATGGATTACCGATATTCCCTGTTGATTGCACGATATTCATTATTTTGGCCACTCTGCTGAGAGCAAAGCAGTCTCTGTCCAAATGCAACCAGACCTGGAGAAAAATGCAACAGTACACTGACAAGAAGCAAACAGCACACACGCCTCACAATTGCCAGGAAATTATCATCT
>NW_025192436.1:0-3698 GCF_004010195.1 Chiloscyllium plagiosum
AAATTGACGCAAATTATTCATTTAATATCTGTCTGATCTCTTCAACTTCAACTCCAGGACAACCTCGTTGATTCTCAGAGGGGTGTACTCTGTCAATTTGCTCTCTTGCTTTTAATGGATTTGTAGAATCTATCTTGGATTATCTTTAACCTGATCAGGTAAAGATATGTCATCCCGTTTTTGCCTTCCTGATTCGCTTCTTAAGATTGCCGCTGCACTCTTTATACTCGGCAAGAGGTTCAGTTGATTCCAGTTGTCTATATCTGATATTTGATTCCTTTTTATCTTTGACAATAACTTTAATAACTGTATTCCTCCTTATTTCCTAACCTTGCCTTTCACTCTCACAGGAAAATTAAGTTTCTGAACTCTCATTATCACACGATTGCAGGCCTCCCATTTCTCAGTCATCCTTTTATCTGTCAACCATTTACTCCAAACAAATTTTCAAAGCTCATTTTTGTACCCTTAAAATGTGCCATACTCCAATGAAGATCTTTAACTTTTATGATAGACTTATCCATTTCCATAATTGTTTTAAATATTTAAATAATTGTATTATGATCACTAGTTGTAGTGTTCCCGTGGAAATAATTCAGTCACTTGCCTTGCCTTATTTCCTAAATGCTCTCAGTTTGACACCATAGCTCAGTTGTTAACACTTCTCCCTCAAAACAAGGGAGACCCAAGTTTGATTCTACCCATCCCACGGAGTTTTTGTGGGGTTTGCACATTTTCCACATGTCTGCGTGGGTTTCCTCCTGGTGCTGTGGTTTTCTTCCACAGTCCAAAGATATGAAAGGTCGGTTGGTTGGCCAAGCTAAATTACACCATTGTGTTCACGATGTGTAAGATTGGTGAGTTAGTCATGGGAAATGTAGGGTAGGAGTACTATCCCAGCTGGGATCCCCTTCTGGCGTGTGTGCTGAATGACGTGATTCCACACCGTCCAGATTCTCGGAAGTTCAGGTTTTGCTCCCTCTCAGCTGGAAAATTTATGCATTGATAAAGAAAATGTTCTTGAGCACATTTAAAAGATTTCACATCATCCAAACCTTCAACACTATGGCAGTCCCAGTCAGTGTTTGGAAAATTTATATCCCTTACTTTTACAGACTTTTTATTCTTACGGATATTGTGATCTCAACATATTTGCTTCTCAATTTCCTTCTGACTATTGGGGGAGGGCCTACAGGACAATCCCATGCAGGACAATCCCATGCAATCACCCTTTTCCGATTTCTCATTTTAACTCGTATGTGTTCACTAAATTGTCTCTCAGAAATATCTGCTCTAATTAGAGTAATAATGTTTTCCTTAATTAAAAATCCCTCCCTTAATTAAAAATCCTATCCTTCGTATCAAATCTAAAACTCAGAACTTTGAGCTGCTATTCTTGTCCTCCCCACAGTGTGGTTTCTGTCATAACTACAACAACCCAGTACCATGCAACGATACCTGCCCTGAGTTCATCGCTCATATCTGTAAACCCTCTTGCATTAAAATAAATTCAGTTCAATTCTTCAGAGTTATTTTGTTCCATGACTTTCACCTGTCTGGATTTTCTAATTAGCTTGTTCTATTTTGATTCAGAACCATCCTCACCTTCCTTTCTATTTTCACTCTTATTTAGGAAGTTCCCACTCTCATATTTGAAGGTTTACAGGCTCTAGAAATGGAACTATAAAATCTCACGACCAGGATATTGGTCCCTTTCCAATTCAGGTGAAACCCATCTTTCTTGAGCATGTCTTTTCTGTCCCAGAAGAGATCCCAATGATCCATGAAACGGAATCCCTGTAGCCTGCACCACCTCTTCAGCCACTGATTTTTCGGTCTTATCCTTTCCTTCCTTCCCTCATTTGAACTTGGCAATGGAAGGGAACCAAAGATTATTACTTGTGGTTTTCTGTATTTTTTATAAATATTTTTATTGAAAAAGAAAAACATTTTTGGTTTTCTTTTACAAACTTACGAAACTAATACAAAATAGTATAACCACTTTACAATATAACGACAGCATCAATATAAATTCAGAAAACTAACTACTAATCTACTCTACAGGCTACCAAGATACAAAGTAAGACATAAGAAAGAAGCTTCTCTATTAAAAAACTACAGTATAGAACATATCTAAGAACAAAACAACAAAAGAAAAATTAAAAGAAAAGGTAAATAAATAAATAAGCACTCAAAATAAAATCATATCAAGTCATAACAAGATCCATATGTATTCGTGATTCTTCCACCGAAGGGTCTCCTAACCGACAAACATCATCCCTACAGCTAAACAAAGTCCCTAGACAGTATAGCCGATACATCTTAATCAAAGTAGTTCAAGAAGGGCTGTCATGTTCTATAGAATAATTCCGTTATCTGGTGAACCATATTCGTAAGGAGGTCCAGTGGAAATGTTCCATAACTATCCTATGACAATTCAAAAGACCTGGGGACTTTCCGATACCCAGGTAGCTAAAATGTTTTCCTCGCACAAAAGGAGAGGATAGTAAATAGTTTCTTCCCATATGCAATGACAAAGGAAGATTTGGAAAGCCCAAAAGGAGAGACACCGGGTCCATCCCAATCTCAGTTCCCAATATCTTTGTCAAGGCATTCGCTACACTGTCCCAGTATTTACAAGTCTTATGGCATATCCACAAACAATGAGTGAGAGTACCAACTTCTATTTTACATTTAGGGTACATTGGAGACGCTCCTACCTCCAAATTTGCAATCTGCTCTGGTACCAAATGAGCCCTATGAAGTATCTTAAATTGAATAGCTTGTGTCCTATTACAGATAAGAACTTCTTGGAGTTTTCCTAGATATCCTCGTACATCTCAAAGGAGATTTCCATCCCTAATTCTTGAGTCCAGGTTTTACATAGGTTCATGTGTCCTTTGATACTTTATTACCTCGCGAGTGGTAGACAGTACTGCCAGAGGGAGCACCCATCGGTGGAGGCATTCTCCTTTGCATACCTGATTTGTAAGGATTAATCATCAATGTGTACGAAGTCTCGTACTTGAAAATATGGAAAGAGATCCTTGCTAGGCTACCCGAACCTCTGTTGCAACTGTTCGTAGGGCACCATGATCTCCCCATTTAACAGATCTCCCGAACAGGAGATGTTTGTGGACTTAGATTAGATTAGTTTCAGTGTGGAAACACCCCCTTCGGCCCAACAAGTCCACGCCGAAGCGCAACCCACCCAGACCCATTCTCCCACATTTACCCCTTCACCTAACACGACGGGCAACTTAGCTTGGCCAATTCACCTAACCTGCATATTTTTGAACTGTGGGAGGAAACCAGAGAACCCGGAGGAAACCCACACAGACATGGGGAGAATGTGCAAACTCCAGGCCGTCAGTCGCCTGAGGCGGGAATTGAATCTGGATCTCTGGTGCTCTGAGGCAGCAGTGCGAGCCACCTTGCTGCCCATACAGATTTTAAATCCAGCGCCTGTCAGGCCTGGCTGAAATCCCAAAGTTCCCATTACAGGAGTAAAGGGGGAAGTTTTTTCTTTAAATTACCCTCACCCTGTCATATCATCCTTTAAGATTTGATCGTGTTTAGGATAATTTGGTTTTTACAATGATCCGTGACAATTCTCATCTTATTAATAAATATTAAATTGATGAGAGGGCATTTTGCTTCTGATGTCTCGATACCCAGCCAAATTAACAATGAAATTA
>NW_025192437.1:0-3698 GCF_004010195.1 Chiloscyllium plagiosum
TGATTGCACTTAGGAAACGTATACATGTTAGAGACAGTCTGGGGCGGGGTGCAGCAGTAAACGATAGGTGGAAGTGTGCTCAGAGAGTTCGACGTGTGTGAAGACAATCCTCACAGAATGAATAGTTCGTAATTGGGATCGTTGTGGTCTGACAGCGCAATGCGGTTTTCATAGCTGTCCGTGCAACAACGAATTCTCCTTGTAACATGAACAGTTCATAAACTCATACAGGATTGCAAAAATACAGTGAACATTACCTGTTCCAAGTATACCAAATCAAATAGAATTACAATAATTTATCACCCAATGACGTACGTGTTAGTGTACATCTTCACTTCGTCAAGGATAGAGGCGATCTATTGAATCTTAATTAGATCGCAATTAAAAATCTAAACCTTTAAATTTAGTCCCTGTAAGATAAATGACCAAATCATAATTCCAAACACGTTTACGTTTCGGTGCAGAGATTTGTGAAATAATGCATTTTCGTAGAAGTAGCACTGAGAAGCAACACAGATTCAATATAGGTGTAACACTGGGGGGAGTACAGCAACAGAAAGCCCCCTGCGTTCACATATATAATTCTCTGAAGTTGACCCTAAAGCTTAAACAATTGTTAAGAAGTCGTTTTGGATCCTTGTATTTATCAGTAGAGGTAAAATTCTTAAAACGAATAAGTGCTGCTACACCTCTAAAAACCATTTTTCAGAACCAGGACTCTGGCTCAGTTCCTGGTACCTTAATGAAAGAAGAATATCAACTAACTGGACAGTGAACAAAGGATATTTCCGACAATGGTGCCAGAAATGAAAATATCCGTTGGGAGGGAAGGGTAGAAAGGTTTATTCTGCTTGGAACAGAGAAAAGTAAAAGATGACCTTATTGGACAGTTCAATATGACAGATAACCTTTACAGAGTAAGGAAGGACGTTGTGTTTCCACAAGACGGTGTATCAGAAAAAAAGGAGTAAAAATATCAAGACTGTAAACAAGAGAGCCAGAAGTGAGAAGAAGAAAGAGTTCTTTACTCACACAGTTATTCGTATTTGGAGTGTGTTGCCCAGGAAGGTGGTTAAGACAGATTGCATATGAAGTTTCAGAAGAGAATTGGATACATGTTGGAATGTGACGAATTCAAAGGGCTCCGTAAATCGGCCTGGAGAATAGGCTTCGCTGATTCGCTCTTTTGACAGCCACTTTATTCACATTGTGTTTAATAGTCTTCTTCTGATCTGCGAAGTTTTAGCATTGTATGTTATTTAATCTTTATTGTGGTGCAGATCTAAACATAATCTCGACATTTTTCAATTACAAATGGCATAAAACGTGTCTTCTTCTGTATTATATTTGCCCGTGGAACTGGTATAATTTATTCGTCATTTGCATGAAATGGCGCATGTTCTTGACTCTCCCCACATAACATGTAACAATTGTTTAATCCTACTGTTCCATCCGATCATCTAACTGTTTCGATTACCTGAGATTATCTATTTGTCATTCCAAAACATTTGACAGACAATTGATTATGTTTTTTTTTTCTGAGGTTCAGCAGGACTTTCACAACAACATGCACAGAATCACTTATAATAATTGATAAAAGCACAGAAAAAATGACTGGTTTCAGTGCTGACAATGTCCGAGCAAATATCTTGTGAAGGAGCTGTGGAGATTGTTTCCCATTCTATTTTGAAAGATTAACGTCATGGCGCCTTATTTACGTTTGAGACAGTACTCACCGATCGAGGCTTTCCATCACATTCCATCTTATTCGAAGTTTTCAAATCCTTCTACACAGATATGCTGCACTATAGACTTTGCCTCCTTGAATTTCTGCACAGACTCAATCTGCAGGATATGGAACACGACGAGCATTTCTTCCTTCTCACTTTTTCTGTTCAAATCCAACAGTGCACGTGCTGAAAGGACATGTCAGCCACATCTTTTATCTCCTCTCGGAACTTGCTCTGGGAGATTACGTAGAAGAAGATGTCGTTGCAGCACTGAGCAAGTGAAGCATATTAACCGTCTCTTGAACGACGTACCGTGGGTCATTAAAATCTAGGCCAGAGAAGTAGCCTTCACCTGTAGCCCGCACGTAGAGAAAATGCAAGAGATAGCTTCCTCACAAGCGAAGGAAGCTGGTGGTGACTGTGAAGAGCAAGACTACGGAGTCCTTGCGACTGGCATCTCCATATCACCACGATTATCGGCACCACGGAGCCTCCTGCATGCTCTGCTAGCTGCTAACATGTGTCTTACTGTCAAGTTGATTAGAAGCAGCATGAGCAACAATGGTAGAATAGGTGTGGTTCAACCAGTCATAGACCTGCCAGATTGACGAGGTATAGATCACTCGAACGTCACAAAACCAGCCCCCTCCATTCACAGGGTGCAAAGGTTGATAGATGAAGCAGAAAGGGACGTTCCTGATACAGCTCAAGGCACACATTACTCCAATCAACAACGATGCCCTTTTCTCCTTGCAGAATCTGGCCTACAAGCTCTCGCAACAAACGGCTCCAAAGGGGCCGAAGGTGAAGGCTACAGTCAACCAGACTGAAGCATACCCAGCGGCAATGGATCAGTCTGCAAGCAAGCGTGGTGGACAGGTAACTGTCCCGAAAGTAAATGCGTCCAATCCAGTTCAGGGCAACAGTGGTAATGATGACAAGAAAATCACTCACTGCTATTGCACCAAGAAATAGGGGATACACTAGAAGAGTCCACACCGTCCTTGGGAGAGGATTACAATTGCTATCACGTTTGCATTGAAAGATAAGGAATGAGAGAAACTATGATGCACATGTCACTAGATTCCAATCCATCTGATGTATTGCTCAAGTCACCTCGTTTTGGCTCTGGCAATTCCGTTGCTCAATTTTTGACATCCAATGTTGGATTAATGAATTTTCTGCACATGGAGTCAATGCAAACTGCCCGTTCATAAATTCAAAGCAACCCCCCCCCCCCCCCCCCTCTGACAATGAACCAATCCTCACGTCCAGCTATCCAAAATAAGCTTCTGCAAAATGAAAAATATTTGCTGCCGACGTTTTGATGCGTACCATGTCCCATCCATCCAGCAATACTATTTATGTTGACGTAAAATATGTCCACATCCAACAGCGTTTCAATTTAACTTTCTAACTTGCCAAGTCATCTATCCCCTCATCACATCCAACGGATTTTACAGTTGATCGCCAAATCTGTCATTTCTTGAATTCCTGATATATGTCCAAAAGTGGCAGTGATGTCTTCCACTGCCCATGCCATATAATTGTGATTTCCAATCTCAACTGCTCCATCATACCTTCTTATTCCCGATTATCTGTGAAACGTTATGAAATATTCAAGTTTTCTGTACTGTATTCTATCTTCTCCTTATGTCATTCATTTGTTTAAGGTCTCATGAAAGACACCTTCGTGTTAAGGCAATTCTTTATGAATCAAGTCAAACCCAATGATTTCAAATAGAAGTCAAAGATAAGCAACCAACATTCATGATGTTAGTGTCAACCGCACCGAACGCAAGTAGAAGATGCTGACCCAAAACAAGACCCATATAGTAAACACTCTATTGGTAATATTTTGAATGCATAATAGATTTTAAATAAGATATTCAATTTCCACTGAATTCTTCAGCCCTCCCCAAAATTCAATGGTTATCAGCAAACGCTGCGATGACCACGTGCCATGAA